>NC_077234.1:22987464-23287464 GCF_027887165.1 Monodelphis domestica
TTTCTTTCTTCCTTTCTTCCTTCTTCCTTCCTTCTTCCTTTCTTCCTTTCTTTCTTTCTTTCTTTCTTTCTTTCTTTCTTTCTTTCTTTTCTTTCTTTCTTCTTTCTTTCTTTCTTTCTTTCTTTTCTTTCTTTCTTTCTTTCTTTCTTTCTTTCTTTCTTTCTTTCTTTCTTTCTTTCTTTCCTCTCTTCTTTCTTTCTTTCTTTCTTTCTTTCTTTCTTTCTTTCTTTCTTTCTTTCTTTCTTTCTTTCTTTCTTTCTTTCTTTCTTTCTTTCTTTCTTTCTTTCTTTCTTTCTTTCTTCTTTTTCTTTCTTCCTTTCTTTCATTCCTTCCTTTCTTTCTTTCTTCCCTTTCTTTTCTTTCTTTCTTCTTCTTTCTAACTTTCTCTTTTCTCTCTCATACTCTTCATCCTTCTCTTTCTCTCTCTTATTTTTGTTCTGTCTCTTCCTTTCTTCTTTTATTTCATTCTGACCTTAATAAACATCAATTAAATTAATATATCCAATTGTGAAGAAGAGAAAAAATGACTTTGTTAGCTGTGTGGAGGATAGCCTAGGGTGGGGATTAACCTGAGGCACATTACATTACTAGGTCATAAAAAAGAAAAGAAAATCCAATGTTTTCTGAAAGCTCAAAAGAACTCTTATACATATTCAACTGGTACAGAACCATGTTTTATCTTTCTATCTCAACCTGATACCACCCACCTTTCAAGGTACTTATGTTTTCTCTTTAATGCTCCTATAAACTGGATTGATAATTTCATCATAAGTAGTTGGGAAGCAAATATTTTGGCACATAAAAGATTGACATGAAGCAATCTTCTAAAACTTTTCATTGAGATCACATGACTTCATGCATCCACCAATTGTGAAGCCTAAACATGATTTTCTAACTGACAGACATGATAATTTTAAGATTTTATTTTTTAAAAATTCTCATTAAGTAAATTTCCATGGCAAGCATTCCATTTTTAGACCAACTCTTCTCCCTTTTTTCCCCCTTTCCAGTCTTCAAAATCTTTATAAATGGTGACATGACAAGGCCAATTTTCCTCCTTGTTCTTTGGGAACCACAAATATGGTGTGCGTCTGAATGGCACATCTTTAAAAGAAGAACAAAGGAGACTGGTAGCTCAAGACAATTCTCCCAACAAGACTCTTTATTGTCACAATGCATGAATTTCTGAGCTTTAAAAAAGAAACAATCTTTCAGTGGTGCCATGTAAATAATGAGTAGGCCTCACATGATGAGTGAGCAAAAGGGCAAAATTATCTTGTCAAAAAGAAATTATTTTTAAAGAATCTAAAAAAGGTAACTCCAAAATATCAATCCCAAGAATGAAAACCATGACATCAACACTAGAACTCTAATAAGAACCTAAAATAACATGTGTATTTTTTCAGCAAGAGTGATCAGAATTAGTGGGCTCAATTGCTTTTTTTATGGCTTTAAGTTTTAAGTAGTCTAAAATGCAAATGAAATATTAGTCTAGAAATGATGGAGATTCCTCTTAGCAAATTCCCCTTTTTGGGAATTCAGCAGTATAGAATTCTTTTTTTAAAACCCTTATCTTCCATTTTGGAAGCAATACTGTGTATTGGTAAGTGCTAGGCAATGGGGGTCAAGGGACTTGCCAGGGTCACAAAGCTGGGAAGTGTCTGAGGTCAAATTTGAACCTAGGACCTCTTGTCTCTAGGTCTGGCTCTCAATCCACTGAGCCACCCAGTTGCCCCTAGAGTTTCAAATAAGGAATTGGATTCAGAAGAAGAGAAACCTGACTTTTATTCTTGTTTCAGTAATTTACTAGCTGCAAGACACTGGCCAGATCATTTTACTTTTGTGAGCTTCAATATCCCTATTGTAAAATGAGTCTGTTAGACCAGAGGGTCTATGAGTCAAGAGGTCCATTGTATGTCAAAATCTGCAATTCTATATGATGGATGGATCAACTATTTGTACTTTTGTGTTTGTTTTTTAAAAAATCAGGTGATCAGCTCTTTAAATGTATTTTCAATGTAATTCATACCTCCAAATGCGACCTTCTTGGATTTAGGCTTTTGAAATAAATGAATGAATGAATGAATGAATGAATGAATGGTTTGGAGAGCTTGAAGTCATCAAGATCTCAGTCTCTGGAAACAAGAATGATTATAAGCCATAAGAATACTTATCCAAACACTAATATTTTCACAAAAGAACCTTGATGTTAGAGATAACCAACTTGAAATCATATGCCATTTCAACCATCTGTGTGACTTCACACAAATATTGCCCTCCTAACCTTTCATTTTTCTTATCAATGTAGAATGAGGAAATTGAACCAGAGAACAACATTGACAATTATAATACCTCACTTTAATATTCGTAAAGCATCTTACATACATTACATTATCCTATTTGACACTCAAAAACTTTGTGAGGTGGATACTTTTTGTTATACTTATTTTACAATTGAAGAAATTGATGCAGAACAGTTCAGAAATATAGCCAGAAAATGTCTAAGATAAGATCAAATTCAGTTATCCCTGATGCCAAGACTAGCCCTCTATCTACTACATCTCATAAAACAGATGTCCTCCAAGGTTTTTTGTAATATTAATAGCTCACATTATGTAGGTTTTAATTTTTTTTAAACATTTACAAAGTGCTTTGATCCACATACCCAATTAGGTACCTGCTTTAATTATCCCCATTTTCCAAATAGGAAACTGGGGCTGAGTGAGGGCTAAGGTCACACACTACTAAATATCTCTTCCAGTAGTCAAACAAATGTCTTCCTGACCTCCAGGTGTAGCACTGCATTCTCATTTACAGAGCGGATTTGCTCTCCCCTCCTCTCTTGCAAGATATAAACTAAGAACTTATTTACAAGAGAGTGAGAATAATGCCTTCATATATCTCACTTCCAGATTAAGATGGGGTTGGAAAGCTGTCAACTTTATCAATGACCACTTGGGAATCATTTCCCTGAAATACTTCTCCCCAGTTTCAGGGAGTGTAATGAATAGAATTTCTGTTCAGACTATCTTGAAAATCAATTATTCAATTAATAATCAATTAAGCAATCAATGAACATTTCTCAAACATTTACATTCTTTCCTTCCTTCCTTCCTTCCTTCTTTTGTTCCTTTCTTCCTTCCTTCCTTCTTTTCTTTCTCTTCTTTTCCTTCTTCCTTCCTTCCTTCTTTACTCTTCCTTCTTCCTTTCTTCTTTCTTTCTTCCTTCCTTCCTTCCTTCCCTTCTTTCTCTTCTTTCTTTCTTTCTTTCTTTCTTTCTTTCTTTCTTTCTTTCTTTCTTTCTTTTCTTTCTTTCTTTCTTTTCTTTCTTTCTTTCTTTCTTTCTTTCTTTCTTTCTTTTCTTTCTTTCTTTCTTTCTTTCTTTCTTTCTTCTTTCTTTCTTCTTTCTTTCTTTCTTTCTTTCTTTCTTCCTTCCTTCTTCCTTCCTTCCTTCTTCCTCCTTCCTTCCTTCCTTCCTTCTTTCCTCTTTCTTTCTTTCTTTCTTTCTTTCTTTCTTTCTTTCTTTCTTTCTTTCTTTCTTCTTCTTTCTTTCTTTCTTTCTTCTCTTTCTTTTCTTCTCTTCCTTTCTTTCTTCTTTCTTTCTTTCTTTCTTTCTTTCTTTCTTTCTTTCTTTCTTTCTTTCTTTCTTTCTTTCTTTCTTCTTTCTTTCTTCTTTCTCTTCTTTCTTTCTTTCTTTCTTTCTTTCTTTCTTTCTTTCTTTCTGTCTTTCTTTCTTTCTTTCTTTCTTTCTTTCTTTTCTTTCTTTCTTTCTTTCTTTCTTTCTTCTTTCTTTCTTTCTTTCTTTCTTTCTTTCTCTCCATCTATATTTGTCTATCTATCCATCTATCCTATCTGTCAGTCTATCTATCTATGTATCTATCTATCTGTTGATTTATCTATCTATATCTCTCTATCTGTCCTGCCTGTCTGTCCTGTCTGTTTGTGTCTATCTTTCTTTCTGTCTGTCTACCCATCTATCCATCTATATCTATTTATCTATCCATCTATTCTTTCTATTTATGCATCTATCCTGTGTATCTATGTATCTGTCAGTCTGTCTGTCTATCTATCTACCTATCTCTCTGTCAATCTATCTAGATACATTTTTAGAATGATGTTACTTTAAAAAGAGAGCTGATCCATGTGCTGATTTATACTCTATATTGCTTACAATATTTTTAGCTCTAATCAGATCCTGACGAGATGGGGAGAAAAACATGTTTTGAGCATTTACAGATGGCATACAGTCACCTTCTGTGGATAAAGCTACTGATAAAAGAAATGAAAAACAATAAGCTTGTCAAGGGCGTTTTAGTATCAGCATCATAAAATTCTGACAGAAGCAGGGACTGTTGTTTTTGCCAGAGCTGCTTCACTTTGTTTATTAGCCTGGATTGTTTGATGAACAGCCTGCTTAGATGTTATGGCTCTGCCCCATTTAGGATTAGATTGTTCCTTGAAGGGCAGCCCTTTGCCTTTGCCCATGCTAGTCTATACACATCTAAGAGGGTGTACCTCCTGATGAGCTAAGAGAATGTTGGGGGCTTGATGCTGTGAATCTAAGTAAGTTGTGAAGGGCTTCTGGAAAAAAATTGGAAAACTTTGAAAGCTATAGTTAAGAGAGGTAAACATGGACTTTTGAACAGAGACAAGGAACCTTAGAAGCTGTTGCCAGTGAAGAGAGGAAAAGGATCCCAGGGAGAGGAGAATTGGGACTTTGCTCTTATCTGTCTCTGGGGTTACAAGCACTAGATTTCAAGGACTACATGTCTGGGACATGCTTCCCCCACATGTCTCATCCCTGGACCCAACTCCCCTATCAGTGCTGTGTGCCCCTAGTAGAATCTATCTAGCAGTTTGTGAACAGGGGCTGTCTCATTTTTCTATTGGTATTCTCAATGCCTGGCAGTGCTTTTATAACATAGTAGGAACTTAATAAATCCTTGTTCACCCATTCATTGCTCATAAATCCATTCACTTAGCTCTATTTCTTCATTTTAGAGGTGATGAAACTGGGACCCAGAGTTGTTGAGATCAAATGAGGTCATTTGATTCAATAGCATTCAAAGTCTTTCATAGAACATGAAGCATTAAGTAAAGCATAGCCAGGTAGCCAGAGAATTATTATTATTATCACAGAAATAAGAAATCAGGAATAATGACATTAATTAGACTTTTTTTGTCTTCCAGTTGAATGTTATATTGTTGTTGTTGATGTAGACTCCAAGGGACATATTGATGGTGACATTTCATAGTCTATAGAACCAACAAGACCTTAGAAATGATTGAACTCAGTTCCCTTATTTTACAAATGAGAAAACAGAAGCCCAGCGAGGTAAAGTCAGTTATCCAAGAACACACAGAATTTAGGTTGTAGTTAACATTTAAACATAACTACTATGACTCCATAGTCTGTGCTATTGCTGCAATATGGTGGGTGCTTTGACAAAGTTAGTGGGGATTAACCCATATGCAACATATTATTTTAATAACCCATTTAATAACCCATTATAGCTCTGCATGCATTACTTAATTTGGCAGGAAAGCTATTTGTATTGAAACATCTCTTGGGGTGATGGGTTCCAGAAGTTTCTTCTCTATTTTATAAAGTGATAAGGCATTTAATCTGTCTCAATTTATGATTTTAAAGCTCCAAGTTCTAAAAGAATGATACGCCTAGAAAAATAGAATCAGAGATCTATAAGGCAGGGGGGAATCTTAGGAGCCAAATAAATGGGAAGTGAATGACGTCCAAGGTCACACTGGTGGAGAGATTTGCAACATTCATAGTTTTGTAACTTTGGATCACCATCTCAGTGCTCCTTTGTTTTTCCAGATGGAAAAGTATTAATCTTTTGAGTTTGTTCTTATACAAGAGCCTTTCATTCTTTTCTTGTTCCTGTTACTGCCAGTTCTTATTCTATTTCCAGCCTCAGACAGTTCTTTTATCATATTAGTTAGCCTTTTCTAGCCCTTAATAAGGTAGTTTTTTCATTCTTGTTGCCTTTATTATGAAGCTTCTATAGGAAATTGGACCATGAAAATTGTAGTCTGGCCATGTAAAAGACTTTGCTGACCTTATGCCATGGTTCCTACTTAGATAAATGCTTGTGGCTGTGGTCACAGGATGAGATCTATCTTTCTCATTGAAACCAGGGATTCTAGCCTCATTTGGAAAAATCAAAACTCAATACCATCAATTTGTTATAAACAGTCATAACCAGAGATTGTTGTGCCTGGGAAAAAGGAGACAGTATAAGGTAGAGGAAGATGGATAGAGAGGCAAGAATTTCCCTGGGGTATAGGGAACATCACCTGGGATACAATGAGGTCTCTAACCAGCTGAAGGATTAAGTAATACCTCTATAGCTGCTAACCGAGGTAGCTCCTTTGGCCAAAGTTCTCTCACCGCCATTTCCATATCTTACAATTTGAGTCACAAGACTGGAGTCCAAATCTCCAGACAAATGAGAGTGTTCAGTTCACTAATTTATATTCTTTCTCTTATGGAGAATCTCAATAAACATGCTTTTAGTCCCATCCCTCTGAGTTTTGAATAGTTTACTGTTTGTGCCTATAAAAACCCTCTTGGGAATACTTTAACATATGCCAGAACTAAAGTGAGTAAAATATGACAGTCAGTAATCAGTAAGACACAAGATTTATCTTCCACAATTATTTGCATATAAAATAATAATTTAAGCTTCATGGATCTAAGTGCCTCTTATCCTGGTTTGCATGCTTGTGTCTTGGTAGGACAGATAAATAATTAAGTGGGACCTGTCTTCACCTCTTGCTCTGTCAAGTTGTCCCTGATAACCAGCAGAGGAAAATATCTAAGAGTAGAATGCTCAAATTGCTCATTTAAAAAAAAAATTAAATGCATAAAGGTCTATTGCTAGACAAAAAGGAAACAATCAGTCCCTAATCTCAAGGAGGAGCTTACATTCCAGTAGTCCTGATCATGATCATACTGACAAGTCTCATGACTATAGGTCCAGCATGCTACTGTGATGGTCAACCATATTATATGTTCACCTCCTCCTTTCCATATTCCTTTTCCTTGGATAAATGGTAGACTAGTAATTCATTGACTATCTTTTATTCTGTACCTACTATGCACCAGGTATTGTATAAAATGCTGATAATGTAAAGAAAAACAAAGAACAGATCTCTTTTCTTAATTAGCTCCCAGTCAAATGGAGGGGGAAAGCCACACAAATAACCATGAAGAAACCAGATATATTAATAAGTAATAGACATATAAAACAATATTATACATAGAATCAATTAGGTAAAATCAACAGAAGGAAGGTACCCTTATTAAGGGGGATCAGGAAAGACTTTTTATAGAAAGTAGCATTAGAAGTGAGGTGTCAAGCAATTTAGAGAAGCCAGGAGGTAAGATGAAGAGGAAGAGAAATGCTTGAATGGGGATTAGCAAATAAAAATTCTGAGTAATGAGATTTCTTCTCTGTAATTCTGTATATTCAAAATTAATTTAAAGGTTCTTCAATTCAGCAAGCTTCTGTTATGTGCAAGTGGAGTGATATTGTGCTAGATACAAAGACAAATGATATTCTGCCTTCATTGAGCTTACACCCTATTGGAGGCAAGGGGAGAGGGAAGCCCAAAAGTATTCTTTGGTAAATAATTTAAAATTAACCAAGTAAACCCAACATAATATTCTTGAGGGAGGAGCACTAACATCTGGAGAGATCAGGAAATGCCAGCTTTTGGAGGTAACAACGAAACTGAATGTTAATGGAAGCTCTGGATTCAGCAACTCTGGAAAAAAAATATTGCTTCTCTGGAACTATCTCACCATAGTCACAGAATCACAGATTTTGAGAAATGGGAGGTTGCACAATAGCCATATCATCCAGCCTGCACCAAGAAAGAACCCCCACTTCTAAAAAGTGATTTCTGCTCTTCATTCTTCAAAACTGTCAGGGTTTCATCCTTCATAAATATAGTCTCTTTTTTGCAATAAGTCCAGTTAAGGATCTGAGGTAAATTGTGGGTTCTCTTTTTCCTCGTTGAGACTTTTCCTCTGAATTGTGCTTTGCCTATTTTTCTTTCTAATCTATTCTCTGCAAATATTCAGTTTTCTAAAAGTCTGAGTGGAGTTTTAAACCATTAAAGCGTAAAACTACATCAAGAGTTTTGGAACAGACTGTATGTCCTCTCTGCATTATAGATGTATGATTAGACTTGTCAGTGTTGCCCATATAGAGGTATTAAAATTAATTGACTGTTTCTAGTATTTGATGATGCTGTATAATATTTATGATATCATCTGTTCTATTGAGGTTTATACTTTTCATCTTTATGGAGTATCATAGAGAAGTAAAATTTCCCCAAATTCCTATACACAAATGAAATGATAAGGACAATATTTTCTATGTATCTCATTTCAGAAGAGGACTCTTCTAAGATTACTCAATCTAATCTACTCAAACTAATCTTAATGAATAAATAATAGATATACAACAACAACAATAATAGATAGAATACATTCGAGATAATCAGCAGAAGGAAAGTACTGACATTAAGGGCAGAGGGGAAAGGTTATTTATTTTGATTGTTGAGACAATGCACTTAAAATGTCACTTTACTTATGGACTTGAATTCACCAAACATATTATTAGAATTTAGGAACTCAAGGTCCCCCCCTTTGTTTATATGAAAGCCACGAATATTCCTTTGGTGGTTTTCTAAAATTATGGTTGAATAGTGGGAGGTGTGAGAGGAATCATTTGGGCTGACAGTCATTTGCTTATTGAAAGCAGAGTAGGTTAAAATGGAAGGCAACTGAGGTTTAGCACTTTACTGGCTTTAGGAATAGGATCTGGACCAAAGAGGATATTTCAGGAATGGCTTGTGAGGGTGGTATGCCCCTGCACCAAATGGAAAGAATAATATTTCTAAAAAGTGGATTGCAAAACAAAGTTCCTATAAGGAGTATACTATAATTTAGAGAGTGTTTTAATGTTTTTTTCAAATATCTTTATGTATTTTATACCATTTGAACCTCACAACATATTTATTAAGGGTAAATTGATAATAAATTTACAAACTTGTGACATGGACAAACACACCAGGGTCTTTGGGTATTCCCTGGGAAAGACTATGATGGCCCCAGGAAGCAAGGCTGCAATCCCATTTTAATAATTTCCAGGGGGTATAGGGTCAAAGAAAGTCCAGAGACATACATTGAAGGGGGTAGAGAGCTAGACTACATTGGGACAGAAGATAGGATTGTGGAGGAAGGTAGCCAGTGTGCAGAAGAGGATGAAGAGGGAGAGAAGCATTAATAATCACTCATGTGAACTTGGATTAGGTTTGGGAACACTGGGCATCATGAACTCATTGAGATGGAGGATTGGGGTTGGTAGGAGTTTTAAGACAAGGACTTTCTTCTTCAAAGCATCTTATATTTAATTCTTGGTTTTGGAAAGGGAAAGGAAGGAAGTGGGAAGGTAAGGGAGTTTTGTAACAAATATCCAAATTCCTACTCAACATACTCATCTCATTCATCACCCTTAGTCCATCAGCTCTCTGTGACTAAATAGGTGGCATCTTTTACCATCAGGTCCCTGGTATCATATATTGGTCATTGCATCAGTGACCAAATTTCTGGTCTTTTAAATCTGTTTATCTTTATAGTGTTGTTATTGTATATGTTCTCCTTTGCTCTGAGTCATTTCATACAAGTCATCTTTGAATCTATCCATTTTGTTATTTCTTATGACAAAATACCATTCCATTCCCATGTTCCAATTTATTCTCATTCCCCCAATTGTTAGTACTCTTGTCTTCCTTCTCAAATTATCTATCTGTAACATCCCTTTAGAAGACTATAAACTCCTTGTGAACAAAAATTATTTTTTCATCTCCAAAATCTAGCCTGCTGCTTTTATATACATTAGGTGCTAAATAAATATCTGTTGGATTGGATTAGATTTGTTTTATAGCAAAGCTGAAAAAAAATCACAAACTGCTGAGATCATCACCGAAAGTACACTTTGCACCCTTTTTCAGAAAGTGAAAAAAATCTGAAGTTTGTCACAGTCTGGCTTTTTGCCTTCTTAACAGAAGTCTGATGTCCTGCCTGGTGCCTGGAGGAACTTGTTCTGAAAACAGAGAAGGAACTTTGTGGGCAAACCATTCCAGTAGCAATATCCTATCATGGAAAACCAGCCACCTGCTCCCCGACAAAGTGCCCAGCAAGAGCAAACAGTGCCCGCTGGGAGCCACGGGCATCAGCAAATTTCATTTACAGAAACCTTTTCTTGGGCATTTGTCAGTGGCAGCCATAGCAAAGGCTTCTGGGATCTTGGGAGAAGCCTGGGGTTTCCTGATGCTCTCATCATTGATTCATCGCCTTTTGTAGCCCGCAGTGCCTCTTCTCAGTCATCACTAGGCACGGAGCATCCACTTATGTTTTGCCAAAGATCAAGATTGATGGATTTTGACTTTGAAGCTAGGAGGGGGAAGAGGTTAAGGACTATTTTTCAGCCACCTGTAGTTCTGAGACTGCTTTCAAGTACTCACTGGCTATCTTGCTACCCCATAAAGCCCTCACATGTGGTAAGTCCATCATCCCTCTTCAGGTCCTGAATAAGTAGTTCCCTTCCATTTAGACTCAGCAGGAATGCTAGGGCCACCAGAGGGGCTGGATCCTCTTGTGTTAATGCGAAAATGAAGGTGGATGCTTTAATAGAACAATAGGGAACTACAGCTTTTTGAGCTTACAAAGTGTATCCAAAAATAAAGAGGAAAGAGGGGAAAGAGGATACTTAAAAAACACCGGAATTCTTACTTGCCCTTCTACCCAACTATAGAACACTTAACAGCTTTTTTTCCCCCCAGAGTCCTTTTCTCAGCTCAAACAAAAGAAACTGTGAAAACAATTGTCACTGACTTCCATTTGAAACAGAGATGAGCAACGGGAAGGACTTGGGACTCTGTTAACCTTTCAGGTGTGTGTGGGGAAGGAGATATTTGTCCTTGACAGTCTTTTGGGAAGCCGCCATGGAAGTTATGGAGTAAAGAAACATGCAAGAATCTGAGTTCAAATTCTGCCTCATACATTTTTTGGTTTGATATCAGATTCTTAATTTCCTCACTTGTAAAACAAGACTTGGACTAATGATCTCAGGCAATGATTTCCATCATTAGCTATTTTAGCCCATGATACTTTTTCTGCCATCCTAGAGACAGAGAGTTCATATTTTATTTAATCTTTGCATCTTCCCTAGTATCTAACAATTAACTGCCTTGCTGGACAGGTATATTTTGTTCATGAGACTGATCTGAATCCCAGGCTTCTACTTATTTGTAGATGAATCTAAACAAGAAAGAACAGTATGACCACCAGCACTAATATAGCACCAAGTAGGACTTTTAAAAGTTTGAGGCAAAATCTTTCAAATTTTAATGTGTATTATTTAAAAAAAAGTTAATCTGAGGGAAATCAGAATGGAGGAGTGCTACTAAAAAAAGTTACAAAAATCCATTCATAAATTTTTGTGTGTGTGCATGTGTGCGTGTGTTTTAGATTTTGCTGAAATGGAACAAAATCAAGTTTGGAGTCAAAGGATTTGAATTCATATCTCAGATTTGCCAATTTGCCAATAGTCAAATCACTTGACATTCTGAGGTCTCAGTTTCCTGATCTCTAAAGTGAAAGACATTGGAATGGTATATCTTCTAAAGTCATTTTAGCTCTATTTCTATAATCCAGGTTCATAACTATCAAACCTCTGATAAATAAATAACAGCAATGGGAGGTAGGGTCAGTTGCAGTGTGGAATCTAAGGGGCAGAACACTCCTTCCCAAATGAGGCTGAGATCCTGGCTACCAATACTGTAATCAGGCATGCAAAGGGCTCATTGTGAGCCAAAGGTTTTCTCACTTTGTCTTGGTTCTACCTCTCTACATGCCTCCTGAAGGTAGAGTGATTCTATAGAAAGGATGCTGGCTGTAGAGTCAACAAAAGTGAGCTTGATGTTGGCCCCATGACTTAGTTGTTGTGTGACTTGGACCAAGTCATTTCAATCTAGACATCACATTCTTAAATCAGATTCTAATTCTTTTTTTCCCCCCTTAGAATGCTTTTATTTTATTTCATTCTACACAATGACATATAAAAACAATTTTTAACATTAGTTTTTTGTAACTTTTGGTTCCAAATTCCCTCTTTCTTTCTTTCTTTCTTTCTTTCTTTCTTTCTTTCTTTCTTTCTTTCTTTCTTTCTTTCTTTCTTTCTTTCTTTCTTTCTTTCTTTCTTTCTTTCTTTCTTTCTTTCTTTCTTTCTTTCTTTCTTTCTTTCTTTCTTTCTTTCTTTCTTTCCTTCTTTCTTTCTTTCCTTACTCTTTGAGAAGGCAAGCACATTGATATAGATTACACAAGTGCAGTCATGCAAAGCATATGCCATGTTAGCCATATTGCAAAGAGAACACAGACCAAAAACAAAAACAATAAAGAAAACTAGTTGAAGTCTTAATACTCTAAATGAGCTGTTGTTATTGTTGTTGTTACTGGTCCTTTGGTTTTTTTTTTAAATTTTTTTAAATTTATTTTTAATTTTTATTTGGTCATTTCTAAACATTATTCATTGGAATCAAAGATCATTTTCTTTTCTTCCCTCCCCCCCTCCCACCACCTCTCCCACAGCCGATGCGCAATTTCCCTGGGTATCACATGTGTTCTTGATTCAAACCCATTTCCATGTTGGTGGTATTTGCATTAGAGTGTTCATTTAGAGTCTCTCCTCAGTCATGTCCCCTCCAACCCCTGTAGTCAAGCAGTTGCTTTTCAAAGGTGTTTTTACTCCCACAGTTTATCTTCTGCTTGTGGATAGTGTTTTTAGATCCCTGCAGATTGTCCAGGATCACTGCATTGCCACTAATGGAGAAGTCCATTACCTTCGATTGTACCACAGTGTGTTTGTCTCTGTGTACAATGTTCTCCTGGTTCTGCTCCTCTCGCTCTGCATCACTTCCTGGAGGTTGTTCCAGTCTCCATGGAATTCCTCCACTTTATTATTCCTTTTAGCACAATAGTATTCCATCACCAACATATACCACAATTTGCTCAGCCATTCCCCAATTGAAGGGCATCACCTCATTTTCCAATTTTTTTGCCACCACAAAGAGCGCAGCTATGAATATTCTTGTACAAGTCTTTTTCCTTATTATCTCTTTGGGGTACAGACCCAGCAGTGCTATGGCTGGATCAAAGGGCAGACAGTCTTTTATCACCCTTTGGGCATAGTTCCAAATTGCCCTCCAGAATGGTTGGATCAATTCACAACTCCACCAGCAATGAATTAATGTCCCTACTTAGCCACATCCCCTCCAGCATTCATTACTTTCCTTTGCTGTCATGTTAGCCAATCTGCTAGGTGTGAGGTGATACCTCAGAGTTGTTTTGTTTGCATCTCTCTGATTATAAGAGATGGAGAACACTTTTTCATGTGCTTATTAATAGTTTTGATTTCTTTGGCTGAGATCTGCCTGTTCATGTCCCTTGCCCATTTATCAATTGGAGAATGGCTTGATTTTTTGTACAATTGATTTAGCTCTTTGTAAATTTGAGTAATTAAACCTTTGTCAGAGGTTTTTATGAAGATTGTTTCCCAATTTGTTGCTACCCTTCTGATTTTAGTTACATTGGTTTTATTTGTGCAAAACCTTTTTAATTTGATGTAGTCAAAATTATTTATTTTTACATTTTGTGACTCTTTCTAAGTCTTGTTTGGTTTTAAAATCTTTCCCTTCCCAAAGGTCTGACATGTATACTATTCTGTGTTCACCTAATTTACTTATAGCAGATTCTAATTCTTAAATCTAATTCTAATATCAGATGTTACATTAAATGAACTTAAAATTCCTTTCTTGAGACCTTAAGTATTGTGTGACTCTTGTTAATGTGAGAAGTAAATTTATGTAGAACAAACTCCTCTCTAGGCATCTTTCTCAATTTTTACTGTTCAATTAAAGTTGAACCCATGGAGTCCCCCCCCCCCAAAAAAAAAGACAACTAGATGGCTCAGTGGATAGAAGACCAGTTCTTAAGTCAGGAAGACTCATCTTTCTGACTTCATATTTGGCCTCAGTCACTTTCTAGTTGTGTGACCTTGGTAATGTCACTTAACTTTTTGCCTCAGTTTCCTCATCTGTATAATGAGCTAGAGAAGGAAATGACCGACCACTCCAGTATGATTGCCAAGAAAACCTTGAAACAGGGTAATAAAGAATTGAACGTGACTGAACAATAGCAAGAAGTAGTCTGAAAAAGGCGTGTGAGGCAGAGAGGAACGACTTGAAAATGTAACCAGATAAAATCAAGCTCTTATAATTAGGACTTTTTTGATTCCTTATAGAGAACCAATGTGCACTACTGGATAGACAGCCTTGAAACCAGGAACATCTAAGTTGGTCAGTGTGAGTATTTCTACCTCTGAAATCATCAAATGCTACAAATCAGGGCTTGATTCACTAATTTGTTGATATCTAGACAATCAGAATATAAAGCAAAAATATTAATAAGGCAGGTTCAACTTAAAAAGTATGTTCTGCATACATTTATACCAACTCTCCCAGTATCTCAGCTGATTGTTAAACATTTACCAGAATGCCAATAGTTCAAATCCTTCCTATGAGACAAAAGCTGCCCTGTGGTAGGTGATATTTTCCCTTTATCTTACTGGGTCCAGCGTCTCTACAACACTTTCTGTAATTTACTCAGTTTGGCTCTATTTTCTCCTTACCTCCACCCTGTATGAAAATGGCACTATAAGGCTATCTGTGATAGGTGAAATTTGGGTCGTTTATTATTGGCCTATGACTCCAGGCAACTTCCCATTGTTTCCTGTACATGGTCCACTCCATACACTGTTCTGCCTCAAATACTTCTTTCTCCTTTAAGTATGAACTTCTTCCATTTGAATATATTTTTTTAATTTTTATTTTATTAATATGCTTTAGCATCACACATCCTTCAAGATGACTCCTATTCCTTGAGAAGTTAGATAAAACTAACAATATATTGACCTCATCTGAAAGCCTGTGCTAATATTCTACTTCTATTACATTCTCTCTTCTCTATTTTGAAATTTTTTTAAAGCACAAAAATCTATTTTCTCTCTTTCGCCCACTTCCTATTGGAGAGAAAAAGAAAATAAAACCCTATTCCTTATAACAAATATGCAGAGTCAAGCAAAATAGATTTTATCACAGCCTGTATGAATGTATATATATATATATGCACATATATAAGTATATATAAATTATGTATGTATACATATATGTCTCATTCTATACACTAAATCTGTTCTTTCTCTGTTTATGGAATGTTTTCTCATTGGTACTTTGGAATCATGAGTGGTTAATGTATTAATCAAAATTCTTAAGCCCTCAAAGCTATTGTTATTAACATTGTTGTTATTGTATAAATTGTCTTCCTGGTTCTTCTAATTTTATTCATTAGTTCATAAAGGTTTCAAAATTTCAAAAAAAGTCCATTTAAAACTACTGATGTTGGATTGGAGGAGAGGAGGACCTCTGCCTACATTACTCTGCCTCAGTTTATATGTCTTTCAATTGATTTTTCATAATTTTTTATTTCATAATTTCTTATAGCATCACATTGATATAGCAACATTTATTTAGGCATTCATTAATTGATGAGCATCCCTTTAGTTTCCAGATTTTTTTGCCACCAGAAAAAGGTTGATATGAACATTTTTGTGCCTCTAGGACTGTTACCAATTCTTTAATTACTTTTGGATCACAATGGTACAACTGGGTCAATAGACAGGCAATGCTTTGCAACATTTTGTGGGTGTAATTCTGGATTGTTTTCCTGTATGGTTGAATCCATGCATGATGGGTCCACCAACAGTATATCCACATGTCCCCTTTGCATTAGCCTCAATAAATTATCATTTTCCTTTTTAGTCATCTTTGCTATTCTGATAGGTGTGAGGTAGGATCTCAGAATTACTTTAATTTTTCTTTCTATAGTAAGTATTAGGGAGAAATATTGTTTAATATGGCCATAGCTAGTTTAGGTTTCTTTCCTTGAGAACTGCCTATTCAAATTTTTAGGCCATTAATCCAATGGGAAATGGATCTTATTTTTATTATTTTGAGTTTATTCCTTATTAATCTTAATTTTAATGATGAGTGGTGAGCTCTTGATCAGGGGCACGATACAGCAATTGTTATTATTTCCCCTTATTAATTAGTTTGGTTGGATTTTTTTGAAAGAATCCTTAAAATTTTATATAATCAAAATTAACAGGACTTTATTTAAATTTTTTATAACCTTCCCTTTTGTCTTAGAATGAACACTATGTATTGGTTTCAAGGAAAAAGAGTGGTAAGTTCTACGTAATGGGGGTTACATGGCTTGTCTAGGGTCACACAGCTATGAAGTGTCTAAGACCAGATCTGAACCTAAGACCTCCCATTTTGAGACCTGACTTTTAATCCACTGAGCTACCCAGTTGCCCCCTGAGTCAGGGCTTTATTATTATTTTTTTATATTTTAAACCCTTATCTTCTGTCTTAGAAACAATACTAGGTATTGGCAGAAGAGTGGTAAGGGCGAGGCAATGGCAGTTAAGTGATGTGTCCAAGGTCACACAGCTGGGAAGTATCTGAGGCCAGATTTGAACTCAGGACCTCCAGTCTCTGGGCCTGACTCCCCACTGAGCAACCCAACTAATCCCATAGTCAGGACTTTAAAAAGAATATCCTGCATAGCACAAGCAGTGACCATATGACCCCTAAAGTCAAGCATGTTTCAATTCTTGGTGTTGGCTTGCTGACCTCAAGGTGCAGTGACCATGATGATCATCCTCTGCTTCATTGAAGAAGTTTCCATGGTCTCCCATTGCCTAGAAGATAAAGGGTTGATTCTTCAGTCTGATAAATTTACAATTGGCTCCAGTCTGCCATTTCTAAGCTAATTACACATAACTCCTCCCCACAGATTCTATAGTCAGCCAAATGTACCTCACCAATGATCTCCCTCAATGACTTTGTATCCCTACCTAGATGTCTATGCACAAGCTGTCCTTTGTGTCTGGGATGCTCTCTGTCCTCATCTTTGTCTCTGGGACCTTGAAGCTCCCTTCATGTCTCAACTCAAG
The DNA here is from genome assembly GCF_027887165.1 of Monodelphis domestica. NCBI lineage: Eukaryota > Metazoa > Chordata > Mammalia > Didelphimorphia > Didelphidae > Monodelphis > Monodelphis domestica. The sequence goes on from NC_077234.1 coordinate 23,004,632, forward strand.
CGAATTCTTTGTCAAAGACCTTTTCCTAGTTATTGCTGACCCTCCTGGAAAGTCATTATGAATTCACTTTGTGCATATCAATATGCATAATCTCAAAGTCTTAATGACTGAAATCATGGACCTGAGCAAATCCCTTTGGAGTTTCTTCACCCAGTATTTATTTATACCAAGCTTTACAGTTTGCAAAGTTCAGGGGACAGAGAAATCAAGTTTGAAGGGAGTTTGCAAAAGAGCAATATTCAATAATTGGGTGGAGTGGCTACAGATTATGAAAGCCTTGAATGCCAGCCAGAGAACAATGAACTTTCTTTGGTGGAAGATATGACATCATTTAAATTCATTATTATTTTAATAGATGTCTGATATAGCCAAATTAAGAATATTAAAAAAAAAAGATCCTGAATTTGGAGTCAAGGTCCAAAGTAAACAGAAAAAAGTAGATGAAACAATGATATATAGTTCATAGGGCCATAAAGATGGGAACCTCAGAGGCCATCTGGTACAAGTCATCATTTTAGCAATGAGGACACTGAAGTCAAGAGAGAATATAGAATTCATGCAATTCATCTGTGATCACAAGTAACCAAGCCAAGAATCAAGCTGAGGTCTTCTGATCCAGCTGATTCCAAATTCTGTCCCTTTTCCACTATATATTGCTGATTCTCTAAGCTAAAAAATGTTAAGATAAAAATATTTTAATTTAAGTTAAAAAACAGGATTATATGATAATGTAAGATTAAGTTGACCAGCAGGATAAATCAAGATTATGAAACGCATGACTGGTTTAATTTTAAAGTTATATGCTATTTTATTTCAGTTGACGATTTCCTGGGTAGTCAGAACAGTGGGACTCAGATTCCTTAGGCTAAAGGTCTAACATTTTAAAAGTGATAACTTGAAGTTCTTCAGGAAAGGGGAAAACATGTGATATTGGATCTGTGGCTCATTCAGTGGAACAAATTTCTTTCCTTTCCCACAACCTTCACCACTGAAACCAGTGCAACAGAAAAGAGTATAGAAGCAACAAAAGGAAATCAATGATTTTGGGCAAGGCTTACATTAGTGTTCCTTTCCTTTCACGTGGCAATAAGAAATAGATTTTTTTGGACTATCTTTTACGAATCAGGAGTTTAATGGCACTAAATAGTCAAATGATGGGTTAGCCCTCTGGGTGGAGTGTGCTGTTGACTACATTTCCTTCTGTATTTAACTCACAGTATTTTTCACTTTAGTCAACTCAGCTTTTCATATCACTAACAATCTGTCCCCAAAGACCGATGCATCACACGAGAACAGTGAAACCATCAACAACTTGATTTACCATACCTTATTGAACAACACTTTACTCACCTCCACTTTGAGGGTTTAGAAAAAAATAGTCTATTTCAGCAAAACTGGGAACAAGGCTATTGATTCTTTTTTGAAAGCCTAAACCATCCATCTACAGAGCCATACACGATTGTTGTATCAAAGACAGCTCGTTTGAGAAAAACGCCATTTTTTTCTCTCACCTTTGGTGCCCTGGCAGAGGTCCAGTGTACATTTAATGAAATGTGTTGACTGGTCCAAGTAGTTGACTAAACAGCATTACTTCATGGCATCAATATCATTTTGTTTGGAATAGGGTATATGTAGACTTAGTTTATTTTCAATACATCAAATCACAAAGTTAGTAGGGATGTCTGTGGCCATTTAGTTCAATTCAATCTCTTCTACGATATTTCTTACGAGTCATTGAATATAGATTTTTTTCCAGAAAACTTGCAATGAGAAGCTATCTTCTACTTTCCAATGAAACCCATTCCATTTCTGGATAACTTACATACACAATGTTTTAATGGAAAGATCACTCACTCTGGAATACCTGGTGTGCTGCTCAGTCTCTTTGTCACTTCCTTTCTCTTTGCAATTGTTTTCTCGGATATATGATATGAGTGTGGGGGTTCACCAAATAATTATCATAGCAGACATAGTATATATACACAGTATAAATATAGAGAGAGACAGAGACAGAGAGACAGAAATTAAAAGAGACAGAGAGACAAAGACAGAAAAATACACAGAGACACACATACACAGAGAAGATGAAATTCATCGGAAATTCTTAGCCTTGTTTCCATTTTAACAGAATAGCATGATTTCTACATGCATAAAATAAAATACATTTGATTATAAAATAAACCAATTGTATAAAAGTATTATCATCAAGAACAAAAGGAAGAAATTTAAGTATCCCAGGTTCAGAACTCATCTACTAGATAACCACTAATTTTTTTCATAATTCTAAATCCAATCATTCTTTGAATTCAAGGAAAATTTCATATTTCAGACTTAATGCACCATTGGAAGGCTTCATGAATAATACACATGAGGTAATGATGATTTTGTCCAATTTGATCCATTGTCTTCTCTGTCCTACTCATCATTATGATGGAATTGAGAAAGGCCATCCTGCAACCCTTTGCCACTTTGATATTTGGGAAGAGTTAAATTATGCTGACCAAGGTACTGCTTCAATCAGTGATTTTGCCAGATCTCATTTTGGTAGTTTTTCAGGGATTTTTTTCCAAGCCTTCATATTTACTGGGATGTTCTCAGGGTCCACAAAATCTTCCTTATTTCACCCTAATTGACTTTCCTTTCCTTCTTCTGTCCCTCTCTGTATCCCCACCAATATTCTTTGGATTGGACTTTGAGAGTTTTTGTGTTGTTGCTATCATATATTATGGGTTAGACTAGATGGACACTGAAACATCTTCAAGACTGAAATTCCATGATTTGAATAGGAAATATATAAAAATATATTTAACCTATGATAATGTGTGAAGAAATGCCAATGCACCAATGTACCAAGAAGACTCCACAATGGGGCAAGCTGATTAAATATTAACATAATGTAGTAGATAGAATACTGTGATTTGTGATCTTGGGCAAATGATTTAAGCCCCTTCTGACTCAGGAAATTCTCCAGGACTTTTCTTCTTAGATGTACAATGTTGGAAGATCAGGAAGAACCCACATTGGGAGATTCCATACTTCACAGTCTTTCTTATACAACTCTAGTTTTCTAGAAGTCCAGGAGTTTGCCAAATTATCATAATGCATACATTCCAAGGGGAGAAGATTAGTGAATGTTGGATAATTTTAGTGATCCAGTGGAGGGAGAGAAGGGCAGGAGTTCGACCATAAATGACCTATTCTGGGAATGATACCATTCCTTAGTAAATGGGGTGTAAAATCTCTAAAACTGATGATGGGTTATAGATATTGAAATAATTTTTCTCTGCCCCATCAATGAATTTTAGAAAGAAAATACTTGTGAAATATATATGATTTCATCAATATGGAAAGAGGTAGCATTTAAATAATGCTTTAATATTTGCAAAGAGATTGACATCTTTTTTAAAACCCATAATTCCTGTCTTAAAACCAATACTAAATATTGCTGCCAAAGCAAAAAGGAAAGTGCTAGGCAATTGAGGTCAAGTGACTTGCACAGGGTCACACAGTTAGGAAGTATCTGAGACCAGATTTGATTCCATTTCGAGACCTAGTTCTCTATCCACTTAGGCATTTAGCTGCCCCATAAAATATAGCATCTTGTTTGATCCTTATAACATCATTGTAATATACAACATATTATTATACTTATTTTCTAGATTAGAAAACTGGAGCTTTTAAAAATATTTTTTCAACAAAGAAAAATCTATTTTTTCTTTCTTCTACCTGACTTCTTCACCCACTGGAAAAAGGAAAATAAAAGAAAACATTTGTACCAAATATACCTAAATAGACAAAACATTTTTATGTTGACCATGTCTAGAAAAAAAAAATCTTAATTTGTATCCTAGGTTTATCTCCTTTCTGACAGGAAGTGGACAGCATGGGTAGTCTGGAATCTAGGTGGTTATGGTATTGATCAGGGATAGATATTAAGTAGTTCAGAGTTGTTTGTCTTTGCAACACTGTTGTTATTGCATAAATAATTCTCCTGTGTCTTCTCATATCACTTTGCATTAGTCCAAACTAATCTTTCTAGGTTTTTCTTAACCAGTGGTATGTCTAAACCACAAAGAGATCAAAGAATGAATAAAAGAACCCACATGTAAAAGTGTAGTTATAGCACCGATTTTTTTTATAGTGCCAAAAAACTGTATACTGAGTGGGTGCCCATAATTGGAGGAATGACTGACCAAATTATTATGCCTGGATGAAATAGAATATAATTGTTTCATAATAAATGGTGAAAGGAATGTTTTCAGGGACAGAGTGACACATAAGGCAAGTTTTGAACTCATATCTTCCTGCCTATCTATTGTGCCACCTTGCTATTCTTTCTAGGACTTAATCCATTAGTCCTGGGCATTTCTTTTTTTTTTTAAACCCTCACCTTCCATCTTGGAATCAATACTGTGTATTGACTCCAAGGCAAAAGAGTGGTAAGGACTAGGCAATGGGGGTCAAGTGACTTGCCCAGGGTCACACAGCTAGGAAGTGTCTGAGGCCAGATTTTAACCTAGGACCTCCCATCGCTAGACCTGGTTCTCAATCCACTGAGCCAACTAGCTGCCCACCCTTCAGGCATGTCTTAAGCACAAAATTTCATGATTTCCTTTTTTTCACATAGTTGGTTTGAACCCAGGAGTCCTAGTTTATCATAGCAATGATTAATATCATACTAACTCCAGAAAGAAACAATGACGTGAAAATATGTGGACCATAAAATAATAAAAAAACAAAAAACCTTTACATCTGAGATGAACAACATTATCTTGTTTATGGAGGAAATTTTTAATTGCATTTTGCCTATTCACTTTATCTTATTCCATCCTCATAGATTTGTAACTGACTTTTTGTTACTTTTCCAGAATTTTGATTCCTACAGGGATGATTTGCTTTCAATTTTGCCTTATTTTCATTTTTTAAGTTAAAAAGGATCATTAATTTTCAAGATTCTGCAGGAAGCCTTGAAGACATCGACCTGAGAGTACCTAGAACAGTGCTTTTGGTCCCCAGGAGTGCATAGTAAATATGATTTCATAATTGTCCTAAATTTCTCTTCCAGTAGGGCTGGATGAAGCAGGTATGCAGGAGTAATAAAAATGGAGAGGGAATTTCTGACTCTGAATTTCATTTTCTGTAGTCAAAGAAATGGTTTATTGAATTACAGCTGTTTGAATTACTAAATGCAGAGCCAATGTAATTAGGGAACTAATCTCACCCTAGAAAGTCTTGCAAATGAGAAAGTGAAAAGATACTTTTACTTACACAATGTGCTCTCCTGCCTGGGCAGGATTATTTTGTTGCAAAGTTTTCAACATCCTCTGTGTGTGTGTGTGTGTGTGTGCTTGTGCATGCATCCACTTGCTTGTGTGTGTGTGTGTGTGTGTGTGTGTGTGTGTGTGTGTGTGTGTGTGTGTGTGTTTGTGCTTAGGTATTCAATAGTGCATGACTGGTTCTGTCTTTAAATGAAAATTGTAAAATCTGTGGATGCTTTGAACAAGCTGTCTCTGTCTGCAAGGACAACAAAGCTTTCATGAGTCATTGAGTGCTAGGAGAGACATGGAAAGTACATGAGATCACTGATGTCCTATAGTCTAGACTAAACGAATCCAGTGAACAGAATGTAGACAGAAAACTCCAAGGAAACTTCCAGGTTCATCCAGTACAAACCACACATTTTCTAGATGAGAAACGAAAGTTCCTTCCTTTCCTCCTTCCTTATTCTTTCCCTCACTCTCCTTTTTACTTGTCTTTCTATTTTCTTGTCTTCCTTACTGAGTATACTCTATGTGCAAAGCATTCATGGATGAAGTTTTCTTTCTGCTAAAAATTTACAGTCCAAAGTAGTATAGTTTTGCACATTTAGATTCATAATGAACAAAAATTCCTAATAACTGGACATATTTGAAAATATAACACGTTGCTCCAAGAGGTAGAGCTTTCTTCCAAAATGGAGTTCCTCCAAGGGGATGGAGGGCGAGATGCTGACAGCTCAGCAATGTGGATTTTCCGACATAGGAGAGGGTGTTGGATATGGTCATCTTTTGTATCACCTTTTATACTTCTCCCAACTCTAAAATTCAATGACTATAGTTCCATGTATGTGAATGTGGCTTCATGGGAATTTTCTATACCTTTCAATTAATGCTAATAACCAGTCAATCAAGGTGTACCAAAATTTGGTCACACCAGCTTGACTCTAGATCATTTTTTAGTGAAAGCATTTTAAGCATTTCTAACATTTCCAATATTCTTCCATTAGTTTAGCCCATCAATAGAATCAAGAAATTGACTCATGCCACTGAGATTTGTATAGGAATAGGCTGTTATCCAAATATCCAAAGGGTTATTAGTACTAAAAGTAATCTTATAGATAACTCACTTTTTGCAAATGAGGAATCTGAGGACTGTAATGGGGAAATGACTTTTTTATAGATGTTAAAGGTCTCTGAGACTTGTCAGATTGGGAGTCAAGGCATGTTTTTGAATTCTAAGCACAGTTTTCTATTTAGTAGAAAATGATTACATGCTATATTCAATTGCTAAATAATATAATTGACTTAAGCCTCGGATGCTTGTTCATAAAATCAAAGTGATTCAGATTCAAGTCCTGCTTCTGCCATATGATGGCTAAGTGACTCTGGACAAGTCGTCTAATCACTTGGTACCCTAGTTGACTCTCTATGTCTATAAATTATAAGATTTGACGTTCTGCATTTTTTAAAAGGCAGATCTACCTTAGGATTTCCTGACAAGGATGAAAACAAATTGAGTCCATAGTGAAACAAGACAAAAATGGTACCACCAAGGCTTGGGAAAGAAGAAACACTTTAAATATTAATTTGTTTTCTAAAGGTATTCCCTATCCCAAAGCTCAGAAAGATGGAAAGAATGTATATAGAAATGATTCACATGAGAATTATTGTTGATCATTGGAGAGCTGAACTGGGCACAGTGTTTGGGAATTAGGGTTTTTAAGTACCTAACCCCAAGTGATTTTCAGACTTCCTCATCTTGTGTTCCCATTTCCTCAAAAGAATACTTTTTCAAGTTTCAATATGACAGAATTTTCTTTGAGATGATACTATTTTCCCTCCATGGGGCAAATGCAGGAAGATTATCTTTCATTTGGTTTTTGCAGACCCTTTTTTAAAACTTCTCTGGATTTTATATCTGTACAATTTATCTTCTCATGGCTGCAAGCAACCTAAATATAATCAGAGATACCAGAGGATGGGGAAAAATGAAGTGGTTTCTGCGATGAAATGTTGCTTCTATGCAAGATTTCAGAGCACAACCCACTAATTCTGAGCGATGCACGACTTACTCATCATGTTCTGGAGCTTAGGCCTTTGTCCAGGCAATTTTTCATTTGTGCTCCATATTCGGTATGCCTTGTTTTATTTACTTATTTCAAATATTCAGAAAAGTCACCATCGCTATGAAGAAATATTTGTACGGGGCCTCTCATTAGGTGCTTTACTGGACATAATACTATACAAAGAAAAAAATGGTGGGAAAAGTCCATGTACGCAAAAACAAGCTCATTGAGATAGTTTGGATATGAAAAAAAGGAATCAAATGATCCAGGCAGGTTTTCCTTTGCCTGATTATTTAATTGGTATTCCTATGAGGTTGGGAGAATTTGGCGAGGTTTTCAGAATGTGGAGTGGCATCTCTGTTGCAAGCATATGGGAGGCCAAAGATGGATTGGCAATAGGAAGACTGGCATAGTTGGAGGAAACACTTGAACTAATCAAATAACAGAAGAATTGAGCTTTTAGGGTTTTGTGCACAAAAAATGATATAAAAGCCTTGTAAACACTGGCCCTGACAACAATCAACTAGTGAATTAATGAGCATTTATTTTTACTATATGCCACAAAGAAGCCCTGAATTTTCAGTCCCCAATTAATAGCCATGGACCCAGGCAAGTTACTTTCCCTCTTTGGTTCTCAGCTTTCTCATTTTGAAAATAGGGCACTAATACTTGAACATGGTTATCACATGGATTTGAATTTTTTTTTAATTTTGAGGCAATATAGAAATGAGCTGGAAATCATTATATACATGAAAGACTTTGTTATTGCTTCTAGCTTCTAGGATGGTTTAGTAAAAGAACTTGTGCTTTAATGGGCATTTAATATTATTTTTTAAACCCTTACTTTCCATCTTGGAGTCAATACTATGTATTGGCTCCAAGGCAGAAGAGTGGTAAGGGCTAGGCAATGGGGGTCAAGTGACTTGCCCAGGGTCACCCAGCTGGGAAGTGTCTGAGACCAGATTTGAACCTAGGACCTCCCGTCTCTAGGCCTGGCTCTCAATCCACTGAACTACCCAGCTGCCCCTTAATATTATTTTTAAATGATGTAAATCTTGAATACATACAAATATGAGAAAAGGGTTCTATAAATCTCTTTATCAATCACTTAAGAAGTATTCATTGAGCACACTGTATATGTTCAGAATTTAGGTAGACGGTACAGAATAGAAAAAAAGTAAATAAATAGAGAAAATGTACCAATCAGTAGTTTCCATTGTGGTTAAGAAGATGAGATGCATAGGAGAAATTGATATCCTACAATAGTGATGGCAAACCTGTGGTACACGTGCCAAAGACAGCATGCAGAGTGCTCTCTGTGGGCACGTGGCCTCCCCCCATCCAGAATTCATTACTAGAAAGGCAGAGGGATTGGGGCAGAGTTGCTCCCTTCCCCCTCTCCACCACACCTGATGACATTCATTCACATTCCCCTCTTCTCTGCCCAGCAGCCCAATAGGAGCACACATGTGGTAAAGTGGGAGGTTTATAGGGGGCAGAGCTGGAGGGAAGTGGAATGTTTGGGCCACTTCCCTCCGCCACTCCACACTTACTGAGGACATTCCTCACTTCACTCACTCCTCTGCCCAGTAGTCCAATGGGAGTGCTTTCTCCTTCTCTGTGTGGGGTAAAGAGGGGCAGGAGGTGCCCAGAATTTGGTGGGGGGAGGGGCATGGCACACAGTCTCTGGGTGGGATGGGCACAACCCTTGGTTTGGGGTATGGGATGGAATGGAGGCCTGGCACTCCATCTCTAAAAGGTTCACCTTCACTGTCCTACAATCAACTTGGTACAATCCCTCTTCATTTCATGCTTGGATTTTTGAATTAGCCTGCTGGTGTATCTCCCTGACTCAAGACATTCCTGACTCACCAGTTTTTTTTCCCTCTGTTTACCTTTCAAATTATCTTTCTAAAGCAGAAATGTAACCATGTCAATCTGCTATTCAGTCAACTTCAGTGATTCCTGTTGGCTGAAAGATCAAACAAAAATTTCTCTTTTGGCACTCCTTCATGACTAGTCCCCCTTACCTTTCCAGTCCTCTTATACTTTATTCATCCTCTATCCTCACACCCCATTGATACAGACCTAAATATGATGTCTCATCTTTGGATTCTAGGCATTTTCACTGGCTATCCGAACTTCCTGGAATTCCCTCCTTCCTCATCTCTGCCTCCTGGCTTCCTTCAAGTCAGTTAAAATCTCACCTTTCATGAAAAATCTTTCCTCTTCCCACCTAACTAATGCTAGTTTCTTCCCTCTCATGATTATCTCCAGTTCATCCTATATATAACTTGTTTGTATTCAGCTCTTTGTATCTTCTCATTTGTTAGAGTGTGAGTCCTTTGAAAATAGGGCTTGTCTTCTACATTTCTTGGTATCTTCATTGCTTAGCTCAGAATCTAGCACATAGCAGGTTCTGAATATATGTTGATTGAATAAAAAAGATGAAAAAGTCAAAGAATCTCATATTTGGAATGGGGCCTAGTGGTCATCTAGTCCAATCTATATGCCATGAAATGGTCAAGTTTATTGCAGATAACTGTAATTGGTAGGAAGGTTTTCCCTTCATCAAGCTTAAATCTGCCTTTTTTTTTGCAACTTTTACCTATTTTCCCTAATTCTGCACTCAGGAGATGAGAAGGACAAGTCTAATCACTCTTCCATGTGACAGACAACCCTTCAAATTATTGTGGAAAGCTATCATGAAACCACTCAAATTTTCTCTTCTGCAGCCTAGAGACTGTCGTTTCAATCTACCCTCATATGAGCTGAGCCATAGACTCTTCCCCGTCTTGCTTCCCTTTCTATGGAGACCATTCATAGGATTAATGATAGAACTGTATTAATAACTAATATAATAAAGTTATAAGTTAACATGGGTGGATAATAAGAAGATAGGAGAGTATAGTTCAGGAATTGGACAGTAAGGAAAAACCAGGGTAATGTCTTTAAAATGTTTTGTAAATTTTAAAACTTTCTATATATTTGTTATTTCACTAGATTGAGTATCTAAAAATGAATAGAGTGGACACTGCTATTGGTAGCACTTAATACCTCTCACCTGAATCAGTGGAAACCTGTCTCCTATGGGCTGTTTTTGCTCACTGTGGCTTACTCTGATTTTGAAAGAACTAGGTTCCTAGAGAAGAACCACCATTTTGTTATTTATTGTACTCAGATACCTTCAGTGTACTAGGATAATACTGTGGAGTAGAAATATATTCCCTTGCTTTAAGCCTGTGTTGATGAACCTATGGAATGTGTGCCAGAGGAAGCTACAGGCTGCTTCCCTACCCCACTTCATTATGCTTGAGGATATTTTTCTTTTTTTTTTTGAGCTTCATATATTTATTGACATCCCTTTACTCTTTTCTTAACTGAAAACTTTCATTTAATTAATTTAGAATATTTTTACATGGTTACATGCTTCTTGTTCTTTCCCTTACCTCCTCCCCCCTCCACCATAGCTGGAGCGTAATTCCACTGGGATTTACTTGTGTCATTGATCAAGAACTATTTCCATATTATTGATATTTGCACTAGGGACATCATTTAGGGTCTGTAACCTCAATCATATCCCCATCAATCCGTGATCAAGCAGTTGTTTTTCTTCTGTGTTTCTATTCCCTCAGTTCTTCCTCTGAATGTGGATAGTGTTCTTTCTCATAAGTCCCTGAGGACATTTTTCACATCACCTGCCCCTCTGCCCAGAAGCCCAATGGGAGAACTTCCTTCCTGCCTTGTCTGAGATTAGGGGAATACTCACATGGAGTGTGAAGGTTGCAGTTTGGGCATTTGGTCCCTAAAAGGTTCACCATCACTGCTAAGCTCTAGAAATTCCACTGATGTTTCTATTTGTGTTTCAATTTATTCAAACACTAAAAAAGGATACTTCTAAATCTTAACTATAACCTTCATAAGAATGAAAATGGGAAATAATGCTTTAACAAGTAAACATATATTAAAGCAAAGAGAATAAATAAGCATATCATAGTCCATACTTAATCCAAGTCCCATTATCAAACCAATGTACACAACTATTGTCAGAAGAGTGCGCGTGGAAAGCTCAAGATAATTTCCAGTTTTGGAACTGTAAATTTCAGTGTACTCTTTCTGTCTTTGGAACTGACCAAAAAAATTGTTTGATTGATCTAGCTTCTATATTTGAGAGATGCTTCTCTGGTTAAACTGAGTTGATCCATACTGTATTTGACCAACTCCTCATTATCTACATCATATTTCAGTCAAACTAATTGATATGCTGAGTGACTTCTTTGATTCTCTTATTCCAATCTGGTCCTCTACTCATTTGGATTTACTCATCAACTGCACCTGTGGCATCTATCACTTCCAGATTTACATTTAGCTGATAGAGTTCTGAAATCTGTCTTTCCATATTCTTCTCTTTATGGGTTCTGATTTTGGATGCTCTCAGCCAACCACCAGCTGCAGCTTCTGTTTAATAAACAAATTCTCATATTGTGTCTATAATCAGTTAAATTCTATTTGTCTCCAAACCATCCAACAGTTCTCATGCCTATATCAACTCAGTTTTCCACAGTTTGACTCCTTCAAAATTGAACAATTGTTTCTGAGGTCTGAGTTAAACAGTAATTGCTTCAGCAACTGTTTTTGACACAGACTTTCTTTTCAAAACCACATCAGACTTTCCTCAGCAGCAAACCCTAAAGTAATAGGACATCATAATTATATAATATGCTAATTGTGAAAAAATAATACAAGGGCTATGTTCGCTTTATAGAATCATAATTATTGCAAGGATTAGTTCATAATTTTTTCTATCTTCTAGAAACGATGTCCTAATTACCATAGTTAGATTCATAGTTTTTTATATATGTACACTACTTAAAGCATCTTCATTAATGCTAGTCATTTGTACAAAAGCTCTAAAATGGGTGAAGTTGGAATATAATTATCTCACCCCAAAAACACTAAGATAATTTCTTACAGTAATTTATCTATAAAGTCAAAACAACTGTGCAATGAGCTAGCTTTTTTATGAGAAACTTACCTTTCTCCATACACTTTTAAAATATTATTTTTATTTTTCAAGGTTATATGTCAATACAATTTTTAAAATTCATTTTCTTATATTTTGTAATTCATGTTCTCATTCTTCCTACCACTCCTCCTCCTACCAAAAAGCAGATAATATCATTAAAGTCATACACATATTATCATACAGTACATAGTTCCCTGTTCATCGTGTTGTAAAACAAGACATTGCTTACATGAGAAAAATTCATGGAGGACATAAAGTGAAGAATGATATGCTTCCATCTGTATTCAGACTCCCATCTATCTGTTCCTTCTATGGAGGCAGATACCCTCTTTCTTCATGAATCCCTTGGAGGAATCCTGGATCCTTGCCTTGTTGACAATAGTTAAATCATTTATAGTTGATAACCACACATTATTGTACGATGTTCTCCTGGTTCTGCTCACTTCACTTTGCATCACTTCATATAAGTCTTTCCAGGTTTTTTGTCGATCTTCTTGCTTGTCATTTCTTATGGCACAAGAGTATTCCATTACAATCATATACCTCAACTTCTTCAGACATTCCTCAAGAGACAGCTTTTAAAAGTCCTTAACCATATATCCTTTCTCTTTGTCCCTTCCTTCATTCCTTGTATCAATCAATCAACATTTTACTAAGCACCAATTCTGTTTAAAGCTGAATACCAACTACTGGAAATTCAAAGACAAAAATGAAGCGACACCTGCTCTCAAGAAGCTGTTAGGATGGAGGCACACCCCGTTCCTGCTTTCATATTTCATTCAATATTTTGGTAGTATACCATGTCATCCAATAAACAAGACTCTTTATTACAACAACCCTTGGTCCATTTTTACAAAGCTTAACATTCTATTCTGTGCATATGGGTATGTAAAGAAAATATACAAAATTAATAAATGGAGCTTGGGATGGAGTGCACACAGCTAGGGATACCAGGAAAGATTTGCTTCATGAAATAGTGGTGTTTGTGCTGAGTCTTGTAGGAAACCAGGGATTCTGCGAGGCAGAAGTGAGAAGAAAGCACAATCCAAAGATGGGGTATAGGCAATGAAAGGGCAAAGAGAAGACAAATGATTAGTCTATGATACCTGACATATGTGGAAAACTCTTACTGTTCTGTGTGTTTATAAATATGCATGTATATTTATGCTTATGTGTATTTAGTACACTAATAAAACTCAACACTCATCAATGTATCAAATCAAATTTGATTGACTATTCAACAGTACAAACATCAACTCCTTTAAGATCAACCAACCAACCTGATTCTGAAAAGTCTCTGTAAGTATGTCTAATGCTGATTCTCATGGCCAAGGTTCTATATCTACCTAGATGAAACCTCTCTCTAAAGTGTCCCTCTGTAACACTCTCTTGATCAGTACTGATCTACAGAACATATAATATTCTAACATTTCCATACATAAGAATATGTTCTTGTTGTGACCAAAAGGAGGTTGACAACTCGGGATTCTGGTACATAGGAGCCTGGAGTCAGAAAGACTCATCTTCCTGAGTTCAAATCCAGCCATAGATACTTCCTAGCTGTGTGACCCCGGGCAAGTCAATGACTCTTGTTAGCCTTACTTTCTCATCTGTAAAATGACATGGAGAAGGACATGGCAAAACACTCCAAGGTCTTTGCAGAAAAACACACAAACAACAACAAAAATGGGGTCATGAAGATTTGGACATAACTGAAAAATGACTGAACAAGAGTATATATTTTATCCTAGAGGCCATAGGGAGCCACTGGTATTTATTGATTGGGAGTGGGTATGGGAAAGCAACATGCCCATAATAGATTTGTGCTTCGGGAAATCATTTTGTCAACTGTGTGCTGAATGGATTGGGGTGGAACAAATGTGTATATGGGGTGAATCATGTGATGGCCACTATAAATAGAACATAGAATCCAAGAGATGGTCAAATGAGACAACATATGTAAAGTACTTTACAAACTTTAAAATGCTCTATAACTTGTAGATACTATCATTTAGTCATTAGAACCTTAATAATCCATAGTATATGGACAGTCTGTGTACAAAGTGCTTAGAGCAGTTTCTTTTTTATTTTAATCTTTTTTCCAATTACATGTTAAAAATGTTAACTTTTGGTTTTTTACTATTTTGAACTCCACAGAACCAGGAGAACCACTGTGGTACAATCGAGTGTAATGGACTTCTCTACTAGCAGCAATGCAATGATCCAGGACAATTCTGAGGGATTTAGGAGAAAGAACACTATCCACATCCAGAGTAAGAACTGTGGGAGTGGAAACACAGAAGAAAAACATTTGCTTGATCACATGGTACAATGGGGATAGGATCAGAGATGTAGACTCCCAAACAATCACCCTAGTGCAAATATCAATAATATGGAAATAGGTCTTAATCAATGACACATGTAAAACCCAATAGAATTGTGTGTTGACTACAGGAGGGTGTTGAGGGAGGGGAGGGAAAGAACATGAATCTTTTAACTATGGAAAAATATTCAAAATTACTTAATTAAATAAAATTTTCCAAATTAAAAAAAAAGGCCAATCTGAAGACTCAGTTTTGTACTTGATATTACGAATAAAATTGTTTTGAAGATTTTACAGGAAAAATAAAAAGCAATTTTGAGCTCCAAATTCTCTCCCAATCTCCTTTCCTAGCACTCTAGTTGGGAAATATTGAAAAAGCAAGCAATTTGATGAGTTATACATGAGCAGACAAACCCCCCCTCCAAAAAAAAATAAAGAAATAAAAAAAGTTCTTCCTTTGATCTGCATTCAGACTCCATTAGTTCTTTCTCTGGAGGTAGAAAACAAAACATTTTCCATCACAGGTCCTTTAGAATTGTCTCCGATCTTTGCATTGCTGAGAAGAGTGAAGTCATTCACAGCTGATCCTCGGGTAATATTGCTTGTGTGTCTACATGCTCTTCTGGTCCTGCTCACTTCACTTTGCCCCAGTTCTTGTAAATCTTTCCAGGTTTTTCTGAAAGTATCTTATGGGGCAGTGTTTAAATAGCCTTGATAAGGAGGGAGGGCAGGTATTATTGTCTCCATTTTACAAAAGAGAAAATTGATGCCAAGAGGAAGAAATAAGGTTGCTCCAGGCCCCAGGGCTAGACTAGCAAACCTTTGCCAGGAATTATCCTCAGGTTATGTCTTGAAGTCCTATACCCTCTGCATTTTATAGGTGGTATAATAATGTAAGCAGTGAGAAGATAAAATTTAACTTATAATCTAGATGTTTCACTTAAAGCCACAAATATGTTTGAATACTTGTGGCATTGATTCAAGTCCATCTACTTTAATATGATTAATTGCTAAAAGGACTCAAATGAGTTTATAGATTACTATCCAAACAAATTTCACAGCAGAAGGAAGGAAATACCAGGAAATGATGAGCTAGGAGTCAAGGGATCAAAGTTTAAGTCTTAGATCTATTTCCTAAATATTTATGTGTTATGGAACAAGTCTCTTGTCTTCTTGGGGCCTCTAAGGGAGGATTTCTTAACTTTTTTGTGTGTTGTGGATATCTTTGGCAATTTGGGAAAGGTATGAACCCCTTCTTAGAAGTGATTTAAGTAAATTTTACCCAGAGGCAGTGCCACAGTAGCAGCAGAGAAACATGTAACAGAGGAGCTTGGCTCACTGGAGTTTGGGACAATGAAAGGAAAGCCACAACAGATTTTGCTGCTCTTAGGACCATGTTGGTGAAACTATGGCACACCTATTGGATCATGTTGGTGGGGGCTGCTTCCTTCCCCCACCCCATGCACCTGAGGACATTTCTCCCATCACCCACCCCTCTGCCTAGTAGCCCAGTGGGAGTACTTCCTCCCTCCTCTGTCTGGGATAAGGGGGCAAATCACATGTGGCATGAAGAATGCAGTTTGGGCACTCTGTCTCTAAAAGGTTCACCATCACTGTCTTAGGACCTTCTTTATGTCTGATCCTTACTCTCTGCCTCTTCCAGGAGTCAGTTCCCAACCTAGGTGCCTCTCCCCCTCCCCTTCCATTTTCTCTCTTTCTGGCCACTGATGTGGACAGGCAAGAAAGTTTGGCTGTCCCTCCCATCTCTCAGTCTGGGATTGTCACCTCCCCCATTGACTTGGCTATCTGGAGACCCACTCCTGCTCACCCTACAAAATCCAGTATATCACCATAAATAAACTCTATTTTATATTATATATATATGTGTGTGTGTGCGTGTATGTATGTATGTATGTGTGTGTATATATATATATATATAACAATTTAGGAGAGTATCACTCCTGCAGGCTTGGAGAAAGTCTTTGTGGAATCTAAGATCTCCTAGAATGGTCATTTCTGAACCAATGAAGGCTGGATCTCTGTGGACTGCCCTGACAACCACTTGGTGATGTCACTGAACATTTTTTTTTCAGGAAAATGTAACAACAGGGGAAAATATTGGAAATTGATCAGTTTCCCCCACACCCAAAAAAGGAGCCCAAAATAACAGATCCAAAGTATATGTCCTATCCTAGCTTGTTGAGGAGGCACAGAACAGCCCACTAGCATTGTATAGCACTTCAGAGAGCTAAGAGCAAGTCAACATGCAGGGAGGAAGTATAGTACCATAGGTTACTTTCTAAATCCAGGAACAACCCAGGCAACCCATTATGAAATTGAATGACAGCCAATCAGAGGACCACTCATTAAAGGTCTCCTGTATCCTTAATGAACTGATAGCTCAGGGTCCTGAGAATGGGTTGCAAGGCTTCAGAGGTTAGTCTCACTAAAGTCCACCTGTAGTATCAAGTGCTCCTTCCAAACAACTTTTTCAGCATCATATTTGTCCATTTTGAAGGTGAGGAAATAAGAGCCACGATGTTGTGACTTTTCTAGGATCATATAAGTAGCATATCACAGAAATACAGACTTAAGAGTTGGAACAGATCATAGATTTAGACTCTGGAGGGACTTTGGGAGTCATCTTTTTTCCCTCCCTCAGTTTTTGGATTAGGAAACTGAGGCACTGTGAGGGTTATATAGTTTGTGCATCATTACTTCATTGTCCATGGTCACACAGTTAAAAAATGCCACAGAGAAGAGCTCATCCATGTGGTTTCTCTCCAAGTCTAGCCCTCTATTCACTGCTCAGACCTGAATGGGAAGGAATCTCCCTTAAATATCCATCACAGGGGGTCATGAAGTCTTCATTGGAAAAATCCTAGTGAAAGAGAACCTAGTCCATCCCCAAGAAACCCAATTCACTTTCAGATACTGTCACTTTTATTTCTTACAGAAGCCTCTCTATGCCCTCTCTTTGGCTCTCAGTTCTTCCCTCTTGAACCACGTTGAATAAATCTAATCTTTCATCCATGTGACAGATTGATGTGCTTTTCAAACTATAAAACAAGTTGTTGCTATTGTTGGCTCAAGTCTCAGGACCGCCAATATCATCCCTATCATTTGACGGCATTAAACATCTCTCCTCTGCCTTGTTATTTTTCTCCAGGCTAAACATCTCCAGTCTCTTCAATGGATCCTCCTATGGCATGATCTCAAAGCATTCATCATCCTTGTTGTCTTCCTTTAGACATTCTGCAGCTTGTCAATATACTGCTTCAAATACAGTGTCCAGAACCAAAGAGGATATATATAGTGGCAGGTGGGAGACAGGTCTGGACTGGGGAGTTAGGGAGCCCTGAGTCAAATCTAGCCTCAGACACTTCTTCTTGGCAAGTTATCCTTTTTCTGCCTCAGTTTCCTCAAATGTAAAATGGGATAATAATATCACCTACCTCCCCCTGTTAATAACAAAAGGAGGCAATATTTATAAAGCATTTTGCCAACCATTAAGTATAGCATAAATGCAGGCTATTATATATTTTTTTTGTTTTTCAGTCATTGGTTGTGTCTAATTCTTTGTGATTGCATTTGGGGTTTTCTTGGCAAAGATACTGGAGTAGTTTGCCATTTCCTTCTCCAGCTCACTTTAGAAATGAGGAAACTGAGACAAACACAATAAATTGACTTACCCAGGGTCACACTGCTAGTAAGTATCTGAGTCTGGATTTGAACATAGGAAAAGAGGAATCTTTTTAATTCCAGGAAAAACAGTCCTGATGCTATTATACACCCAGTACAATCTCACCAGGGCAGATTGTAGTTTATCTAGCAGCATCCTCATTTTCCTTTTTTATCAATGTAGCCTAAGATCACATGGCCTTTCTTCAATGCCATAAAACCCTCTTAAGCATGGAGCCCACTAAATCCCCCAGACCACTTTTCATACAACCTTTAAAAAATTTTACACTCTTACCTTCCGTCTTGGAATCAATAATGTGTATTGGTTCCAAAGCAGAAGAGTGGTAAGGGCTAGGCAATTGGGGTTAGGTGACTTGCCCAGGGTCACACAGCTGGGAAATGTCTGAGGCCATATTTGAACCCAGGATCTCCCATCTCTAAACCTGGCTCTCCATCCACTGAGCTACCCAGCTGTCCCCCACACAAAGTCTTTGGTACTTATTCCACCTCTGTTCTGTGCTTGGGAAAGTGATCTTCTGAATTCTTGTAGCCTAATCTGATATTTAACTTCCTCTCCAGCCTGCTGGTAGCAGAGTCAGTCCAATTTCGATCCTCCTGTATGTAATATGTAGGTCGCAACTGTTGGTTCTTAAAGGCTCTGCCATTAAAATACAGGCTCTGGCAGATTTGTCCCATCTGTAAAGTTCTCAAGCGACAGACTCAGTGTCTGTTGTGTAAAGAACAAACTTGCTAAATTTTGGGAAGGCAAAAGATGAGGAGGATATTTTTTCTTGCACGTCCCCTCTTAGACCTTCTTGTCAGTAGCACAGGGATGGCTATCTGCCCAGGCTAAAGGTACACACAATAGTACAGAATTCTGATGGGTTTAAATCATTTTAACTCACTTCTGGCCCATTGAAATCACTTTAGACGAGGCTGCCATGGGATAGATTTGCTTTCATTGCCAAACTCGTCTTCCACAACGTTATCCGCTTGCAGTAGAGAAATTGCAAGCCCACATCTTTCCTGAGTCCCAGGTGGGTGTCTTGCCATTGCTCCACACTGCTCTCATTCCCATCATCCTTCTGCTTTGTTGTTTTGTTGTTTTTTTAACTGCGTACCACAGACGATCTATTTCACCCCCACAATACTCAACCGAGGCTTAGAGCACACATTTCTTTGGGGGAGAATACCCCGCCTGTATCTTTCTTTGCCTTAATCACTTTTTAGTGTTTACATAGACCTCTCCTTTCTGACTCACTCTTGAGTTACAGGAAAGCTTCGTGGCTGGATGACTGAGTGTAAAACTCTCATTTTAGAAACTCGTTACTCTCGGGGAGTTGAAAGCATTGACACCCTCCGAGAATCATTTCTTCTCAATCCATCATGCCCAAAACAGGCCTTTCTGAGCAAATGTTCTACTTTTGACAATTTATTAAGGAACAGCTTTTGATAGAATTAAGGATGGAGATAATAGCAAGAGGCAACATATGGTCTCCAGTACATGTGGCCAGTGTTCATCAACCGTTTCCATTGATTTAACAGTCTTTAGAATATTTCATTTCTGGAGCTGGTGTTGGCAGCTGTCCCTGAAATTATATGTTTGCTTCTGCTTAGAAATGAGGCCTCCAAAAATCTCTAATTGTAATTAAATGGTGTCTTCAGATTTATTTTAATTTTCTTTTCAAAATACAGAGTCACTGTAGCCATTGTATATCCAACACAGGGGACTTCTTCCTGAACTCCATCTTTTTGACTATTAAATAAAAAAAGTCGGCATGGGGTCGATTGCTCGAAAAAAATAGGCAGATCATAAATAAACATGTGGTTAATTCTTTAGTCGTGGGGAAAAAGCTAATCGACAGGTGTTTGGGCCCTACCACCATAAGGTGGTACAAGCTCCTTACAAGCCTTCCAGTTCCATTTTCTCTCTTTGTATCTTCAGAACCCAACACATGTCTGACTCCAAATAGGTACTTAATAAATGTTGATTGCTTGTTTGATAATTAATGATAGAAGTTCTGGTAAAGACAAATGGCTCACACACAAGGAAATCTAACCTGTGTAAGAACATTTTATTTTCTTTATAATGGAAGGATTATTGGATTTATAGTCAGCAAATACCTGGGTTTGGATGGAACTTTTGACCTCAATGGTGGGCAGCAAGATGGTGCGGTGAATAGGATGCTGATCCTGGAGAAAGGAAGATAATATTCACATATGTATAATTTGAGATTTTGAAATTTTGACTTCATTCCTGTTAAATTCAATTGTGGTTGGACTCTGAATATTTATATAGGTGGTCACCTGGGATTTAATTTTTAAATCCCAAAATGAATTACTAAAGTAAATGGAATTTATGGTAGTTTATTTACAATAGAGGGAAGATATTAAGGAAGAGAGAAAAGGGAGAGAGAGACACACAGAGAGAGAGAGAGACAGAGACAGAGAGACAGAGATAAAGACAGAGAGACAAAGAGACACAGAGAGAGACAGAGAGACAAAGAGAGAGAGAGAGAGACAGTGAGAGACACACAGAGAGAGACACAGAGAGATATCTGGCTTCTTCTGATATCAGTTAGAATTTCTAAGCCCCAGCCAGGGAAAAAAAGTCTCAAGACAATGGGCCTTTCTTGGAGGTTTACACCACCAAGAAAGGCAGGGTCACTAAGTCAGTCTTTCATTCACCAATGTTGATTTTGTATCCTCTTTATTCCTTGATTTCTAATGATCTATAATAAACCTCATAAAATATAATATTTTTTATTATTTGAGATATAATTGTATATTTTAAACATATGAACTCAGACACTAGCTATATGTCCCTGGGGAAGTCATTTTACCTCTGTTTGCTGTGGTTTCCTCAAATTTAAACTGAAGATAATGTAATATCTACTCCTAGGATTTTTGTGAAGTTCAAACGAGTTATTTATAAATCACTTAGTACAGTGCCTGACACATAGTGAGGTCTACATAAATGCTAGTTACTATTGCTGCTATTGTCATTATTATTACCTCTTACTAGGACTTCTCTATATCTATAACCCTACGAGCATCCGCTAGCTGAATAAGTAGATCATTTAATCTGTCTAAGCTGAATTTCTTTATTTGTCAAATGGGGCAGTAATCGCTATGCTACTTAACGTTAGTTGTAAAGTATGGAGTTATAGTCAGAAAGCTGGTGTCATTGGGCTAATAAAATCTCAGTAAAGTCAATATGTGATCTGAAAACTTTTATGATTCTATGATGTCAGCTAAAGTGCATTTTGCCGCTGTTTGATTACTATCATTTTGTAAAGTCAAGAAATCAACAAACATTTATTCAGTGCCTGCTCTGTGTTTAGGGAGGCAAGGAAAGCTGAAAATCGTTGATGACTTCAAGAACCAATAACAAGTTGATGACTTCCCCAAATTCTATTTGGATAAAGAATGAGTTTTTAAAATGGGGTGCATAATAACGTACATGAGAGAAAATTAGGTGTCATTCTAGAGGGAAAGTACTAGCAGCATATGAGAGGGGTGTTGAGGAGAAATGGAGAAAGGTCTCTTGCAGAAGGTAGGATTTGAGCTGAGTCTTGAAAGGAGCCAGGGGACTAGAAGTTGGAGGTGAAGGAGGAAGTCTTCTAGGCATAAGAGACAGTCAATGAAAATGCATAGGGTTGGGAATGGAGTTAATCCTGTTCCAGGAACAGTTGTAAGGAGGCCAGTGTTCATGGTTTATAGAGGAAATGATGGTGATAAAAGTGTAAGAAGAGTGGAACAGTAGGTAGGAATCCCCCAAAGTGGAAACCATAGCCCACTGTGTATATTTTCAAACTCTGTCCTTTAACTTTCTTCTGGAAGTATATTTAGAAAAGGAATTAAATAGTTTCAAGCATTTATGCTGTCATTACATTTTAATAGGCTGTTTCATACCTTCTTTTCAAGCCAAACTGAAATGGGATTTTTCCATATTTATGCACATCTGTACCTTAAATATTTGCACTCCTTTAGCTCTTCTAATTTGCTCCTCTGAGTATGGAAAAATTCAATGGTGTTTTGAGGCCCTTCTTAATTCTTAATGAATGGGTTGAATATAAGTGTCAGGTTTAACTTGGAAATGACTTCAGGATGGTCCCACCAGGACTAGGACAGCGATACCCTTGGTGGGATTTAGGGAGATTCCTTTCTCAACTATCATGTCTCTTCTTTCAGCTTTTTTTCTCACTTGAATTATTGTGAAGACACTAAGCCTCTGGATATATGTGTAGAGGATGGAGACACATGACAAGAGCTTGAAGGTCTGCTTACACTGGAGTTTTGTTTGGGAATACACTTAGGTTATGCTGAGAGTTTGGAGAGATTAGCAGTCATGATTTTAAGCTAATTTGAGTGTATAGACATACTCTAAAAGTTGTTGACGATCTGGAATCTTTAGCTAAAATTAGAATCACATGAAAAACTTTAGGGAAAATATTACTAAGTGATTAAGAAATTGGTAAACTATGAACCAAATAATATTATGAAAAGGGGTAAATGTAACATCTTGTAAGTAGATTAAAAAATAAATTTCATAAATATCAGATGAAAGTGACATCACTAAATAATGGCTCATCTAAAAAATCCTGGAAGTTTTAGTGGGTTACATGCCCAATATGGTTCAAAAAACTATGACTACTTCCAATAAAATTAAGATAATATTAGACTTCTTTATGAAAGCCACAGGTTGTGATAATGCTACTACATTTTGCCCTGTTTAGACCAATTTTGGAGAATACCATTCAATTCTGGATATTATATTTGAGGAAGGCATTGAAAAAATGGAAGTGTCAGAGGTGAGCAACCAAGATGATGGAGGACTTCAAATTCATGCCATAGAAGGATCAATTAAAGGAACTCTCCAAGTTCAGCCTGGAAAAGAGAAATCATTGGGTCATGATAGCTACTTTCAGGTATTTGGAGGGATTTCACCTAGAAGAAAAATTAGTCTTGTCTTACTTACATTAGAGGAAAGAAAGAGGAACAGCCAGTTGAATTTATAAGGTAATAAATTAAGCTTGATGTGAGGGGATAAAGAACAACCTCATAATATCTAGAATGAACCCTAAATTAGCTTTGGGGAGTTCTGCAGGCAAAGGGTGGATGACCACTTAGTGGATATATTGTAGAGGTGATCTTTTTTCATATATAGGTTGTGTGAGGGAGTAGTAGAGGTCCTGTCTTAGTCTGAATTTCTGGGAGCCTCAGTTATATTTCTATTGGCTAGATGCCTGTTCAGGAACCTAAGTTGCTTCTGATGAGATTATCACATTTCAGATGGGGCAGAATGTTGCTTTTCTTATCTCCTCACAATGAATGATAAGAATTTAGGGCACTTCAGGTTGTTAATGGTAGGAAGACATATTTGTGATTATTATATGTGAATTAAAAATACACACATATAATATATGTGCACACATATAATTTATATATAGACATGTGCACATGTACAAAATGAGGGCTTAACTTAAAAGGATGCTGGGTAATGTAGTTCAGGTGTAGCAAATTTCTATTTGCACAATATACATATATATATACATGATTTCTGAAATCCACACTTTTACTCTTGACCCTAGTCTGTATCCATTTGTACAAATAGTTTTCCCATTTTAGAAATACTAATATAGAAATTATTTATAGTTCTGAAAATTAAAAAAAAAACTGAGGAGCACCATAATGTGTGGACTTCAAGTATTTTTATATCATAGTATTATTCCTGCTAAGTGATCTGGCATTTTTTAACCCTTCTGATAAAATAACAATACCACCTGACAGAAGGTTAGTAGAATGATCTGCCCACAAAGGCTGTGATTTTGAAAATTATCATGCAACATTGTAAAAAAAAAATACAAAACAAAATAAAATATTTCTCCCCAACCCTCTAGCTATTTGAAATGAATTTCCGTTGCTCAAACTTGTAGTCCTTAACAGATCACTTTAGAGCACATATTCCCAGGAGCCAGGATTATGGAATGATTACCATAGAAAACGTGATGCTATATTTATCGCAGAAAGGCTACAGATGTCAAGAGCAGTGGTATTGGGTCTAAAGAGATAAAAAACACAGTTTTTCATTTCTCTATTAGCATTATAATGCCCCAGGGAAATAGGAGCTTGACAGTTGCATTATGGATTTATGCAAATAACTTATCACAAACTGAGCAAAGTAGCAGACACCTCTCTAAAAGGGGGAGAGGGAATGCCTCCCCAGCAGGTGCGCTGCCCATATTTGCATGGCTGTCAGAGAAGCACACCCAGTAAACTCTTTCTTGAATTAATTTGGAATAATTTCTTCCAAATATAGATGCTTTCCTTTTGAATATCGACTTACAGTAGCCTTCTGCAGGCTAAACAAACAATTTCTGAGCCTGTGCCCACTTGGTTATCAGCCAGAGACTGACTAAGCATCAGTCCTTTGTACATCCTTTCGTAAGGACTTGAAGGATGAACAAGTTAACAGCTTGAATTGCCCACCTTCGCAGCTCCCAGCCACAATTTGGCTGACTCCTCTCTCAGCTAAAACCTTGATTTTAAAATTTTCCATGTAAATACACCTTCCTTCTTTCTTTCAGTTCTCACATAGGAGACACTGGATTGTAGTTCATTGATTTCCAGTTCAAGCCTCTGCTGTGGATCCATCACTGTTATCTGCATTATGTTTCTCCTCTCGCTCCTCAGATTCATAACCTCAAGAATTTCATTGACTTTTGTTTCTCCCTTCAAGGAACCACATTTATGACTCAGCAGTGGCAGCTTCTTGGGACCTTTCTGATATCTTATTAATGTTGACTTTTCCTCTTTGAAAACAATGGCAGCAGACTTGACCACGTTCCAAATGCAAAGCTCTGAGTAGTTTTGTAATCTAGACAGGACAATTGAGGGAGGCTCTGTGTGTGCAATAATAAATTAACAGACAGATGGGTTATTTTTTTTAAATGTTAAGATTTACTAAGTTGTGAACTTCTCTTCCCATTTCTTCTTCCTGTCTATGGAAAACTTTTCGGAAGGAGTTTGAAACAAAAAGTGATGGTCTCTCTTACTCTTTTGTAGCCCACGTAACTTTTTTTTTAGAATTGAAAAATTTTATTTAAACAATTGAAGTAGAATATTTTTCCATGGTTCCATGATTCATGTTCTTTCCCTCCCCTTTTCCCACCCCTTCCTGTAGCTGACATGTCATTCCACTGGGTTTTACATGTGTCCTTGATCCAGACCTATTTACATATTATTAATATTTGCACCAGGCTGATCATTTAGAGTCTGTGTCCCCAATTATGTCCCCATTGACCCACCCACATAACTTTCTGAGGCTGCAGTTTGACCATTATGGAGTCTATGAGGTTGAATCCTCTCTGATCCTTGTCAACTACAATGAATAACTATTGCCCTATCCTACCCTCTGAATGGTATGAGAGACTTATGAGAGGTTAGGAGGAACAGACTAAGGTTCAGGGAAATTAAAGGATGTTCTTTGTCTTACAGGGAATAAGTGTAAAGAGAAGGATTTTTATCCAAGTCTTACAGATTCAAAATCCACAAATCTAGTCAATAGGCAAAGCTATCTATATCTCATTGCTTACAAAATATTAAGATAAAAAAGCCCTGAAACAAAGATCTGAAAATACTCTTTATTTATTATTCTGTGCTGATATCAGAAAAGCAAGATGGCAAAGAACCCAAGTGCCTATATTTACATCTGAAAGTAAAGTTGCATAATATGAAATCCTATTCTGTCGCTGTGTCATAGAAGAGAGAGGTCTGGGTTCAAATCATAACATCTAATACATATGAGTTATGTGACAATAGCCAAGATAAGACCTCTAAGGGACTTCATTTCCTCAACTGCCATATGAGGGTTTGGAATAAACATTCCTCTAAAGTCCAACTTCATATATCTCATTTGGCTACTTTTTTAATGTATCTGTGATGTATAAATTCAGGAAGAGAGGATGGATCATAGGATAGGGAAACCAGTAGTCAGAAGTAGGGAGTCACTAATGGGAAAAGAGTTGGGGATCTTCACTGCTTTTTAGGAGCATATAATAACTATTATTATTATTATTATTATTATTATTAAACCATTACCTTCTGTATTAGAATCAATACAGTGTATTGGTGCCAATGGAGCAGAGTGGTCAGGGTTAGGCAATGGGGGATAAATGACTTGCCCAGGGTCACACAACTAGGCAGTGTCTGAGGTCAGACATGAACCCAGGATCTCTCATTTCTGAGACTGGTTGTCCATCCACTGAACCATTTATCTGTTAAAAAAGCAGATCTCTAGGCTTTTAGTTGGTTTGCTCTTTATCTATGATTCATAACTCTTGCCTGTTTAGTTCTGTATATTATAAGCTATTACTAACCTCCTCCATGGAACTCCTTCTATATACGATTAATAAAAGTCATGAATCATCTATAGGCAGGAGGGTGGGAATGGAGAGAAGTTTGAGCTTCACTAGATTTTTGAAGATCTTATGGAATCATAGGAGTTAAGCAAGCCTCTGTCTTTTATCCCAGATATTATAAATATTATATATAATATATAAATATAATTAACATGTATACTAGTATAACTACAACATAAAATATTATATTATATTTCATAATATAAATAGTATACATATAATTATTGTAAATATTACAAGCATTATAAATACATATATGGATATATTCATGCACATACATATGTATATGACTGTAGTAAAGCTTATCTGTAAATATATATTTAATAAACATATATAATATATAAATATAAAAATAAATATAAATATAAATATCTACAGACATATACATGAATGTACAGGTAAGCTTCACTAGAATTTATCTATTTACTAGAATTTACTAGAATTAATATGGATTAATTTATCCTTCATTGTTTTGTTCATTCAATTAATTTATATTTAATCAGAAGGCATGGCTAGAGCTAATCCTGCAGAACTCAAACTCTAGTCTCTCAACTAATATCCTACAATCCTGTAGGGGTTTCTCCCTCCACATGCCATGTCTACAGCACTTCCTCTCCAAATCTGAAACTTAGACTCTGACACTTGAGATTCTCCTTCTCTGCTTCTTGCTCTTCAGGTGAGAAGAATTTATCTATCCCTCTGGACAACAGTCCCCTTGGGTCCATTCATGAAAACCATTCTTTCTCCCTTTTCAGAAGAATCTGTTGGTCTCAAAAATCATTTAATGCATTATTATTTGCATTAAAATGTGGTGTTGGAAGCAGAAATCAATGCTTTACAGACATGTGCTGTTTAGGGCAGAACACAACCGGCCACTCGTTTCCTTTGTTTTAGATGCTTTGCTTCTCATTGGATTCTACAGGAATACTCTAAGATCTTTTTTTTCCCCCAAATGAATAGTTGTCTAACATCTCTGACATCTCGTGTTTCAAGAACTAGCATTACCTTCATGCTTCTTATTCTTTCCTGATGTTGAATTTTTAACATTTATTTTGTTCGCCCATATCTGTAATAACTGAAAAGCAGATATAGGAAACAGATAAAATGTTCTGCTATTTTTAATGCTTTTAGACTTGAACTGAAAATTGCATTCATTAGTGGCCCTTTGGAGAGCACCTGAGTTTATTTAGGTCTTGAAAATGTTTTGAGGTAGGAAAAATAAATATGGTCGCCAAATATTCCTCCCATAAATAAAATGGCAGTTTTGTTGTGGTTAGCGAAGCAGATAGTACAAGAGAAGTGGGTTAGAGCTGACATGCCATGAAGGTATTTATTCTCAAGTTGAACTCATTTGTTTTGCAGGTTGCAGATTTTCCATTACATTATACATTATTGCAGCAGTTCTGAGAGTCGGAGTCTCTGATACTCTTTCAGGTGACTGTGAGTGAGGTCGACTATTATGATAACAATTCTAAGACTTTTAAAACATTTAAAAAATTTTGCAAATATGTATTAAGAGTCTGTTGTATGCAATAAACTGAGCATAACAAGGAATTCCAGCAGCAATATTTGGTATCTCTTTAGTAGTAAGTAAATACTTGCAAACACATACAGATAGATATCAGTATCCTCAAGATCTGGGTGACTTTGTCAGGGTGGGCACACCATAAACTAAAGAGCTTACTGTTCTTCTATGCTTCAAGGTAAGGGTTTGCTAAACTACAGGGGACTTTTAAATTTGAATGCAGCAAATATTGATGGAAAAAAATATATAAGCAAAAGCTCTTATGGGGGGACTCCTCAATATTTTATGGATATAAAGGGTTTCTGAGAAAAAAGACTGATAAGCAATGTAATATAATGTGAAATGATATAAAAGGATACAATAGGACATGATGACAAACATAATATAATATGACATAATATTGGAATAATATGATATAATTTCAAAGAATTTATAAGCTTAAGTGTACATATCTACACACACCTGTCCATACTCACAAGTGATGATATCTGTTTACATGAAATCACATATATTTATGCTTTGCATACAGAAATATAAAATCTGAATTTGTGGGTTTTGGCATAAGTGACTCTTCAGGGAGACCTTCCCATCATAGATGCAAATACTTATAATTTATGTTAAGCAATTGCCCAGAATACATTGAAGTAAAGCACACTGATTGCCTGTGGTCATGTAAATGTTCTGTGTTAAAGGTAGAACCTTGTACCCAAGTGTTCCTGGTGTTAAGGTCAATGATCCATTCTACCTTACTTGCCTTTCCATTTCATTGTTTTTTTTACACTAAATCAAATTCTCATCCATTCGCATTTTAAACAGATGCTCTTGAGTCAAATAAACAGAGGTCATAGAATCATTCCTTCTTCAGTGTATTTGCTAGTGGTGTTAATTGCTTTTTTGAAATGGCTAAGTATCACTTTTTGTTATTTACATTATCCTTCTTTTGTATTCATAGCTTTGGGATAATACTAATTCTAGCTCTCCATCAAATTAATTTATTTTATTTGGAATTCAAATGTTATTTGCTGATTGCTTTGTATTTTGCATTTACTTATGGTAAGAAGTCAGAAGAAAACTTCCAAAGGAATAGGAAATAAATAGGTGTAATTGGCTTCATGGATTTGTGGATTTTGATTCATTTGAATCCAATGAAGTCAAGTCTGCAGGTGATAAATGATGTGAAATCAACAAAAGAAGATATTGAATCCCTGTCCCAGCTGTCTCAGGATGTTTAAGATCATGATATTTTAGATTTATAAGGGACTAAGTGTTATCTATTAAATTTGGATTTCTTGAAATTTAAAATGCACATATACACATATCCATCTATGGATGTAGTATGTGTATAAATATATGGCTAGATATATGTATGTGTATATATATGCATTAATAATTGTGCTTTCATATAATTGGTTTCCTTTGTAAATCTATATATTTTATTTGATGTGTTTAAAATATTTTTTATGACCTGAGATTCATAGCATCATCTGATTAATTACCTAAGCAAAACATACCTCCTCCAAAAAAGGACATTAAACAAGTCTTTTGTTTTATGCCAAAAGAAACTAAGATCCAGAGAGGTCCAGTGATTTTTCTAAGAAACAGAGAGGAAATGAAGAGATGGGACTGGGTGCTCAATTTTGTGACTACAAGTCATAATGAATGTGTAATTAAAAAAAATAGGTCACTTACTTAGCTTTTCTGTTATTCAAAGCAGTAATTCCAAGCCTTTTCTTAATTCACTGGTCATCTTTGATTATCTTTCAAGAATGATGTGAACCTGAATTTTGAGACTTAGCCATTAGAGAACTCTTATATTTCTGTATGTCATGGAAGAAGGAAAGTCTTGTGTCAATATCAATTTTACCTTTTGTTGAAAAAATCAAAACATTTTTTAAATTTCTCCATGAACAATATCTTAAACATGCTTGCTCATGTTCTTCCATCAAAGTAGAATTTTCTCCTTCATAAATGGTATATTTCACTTTTGTTTTCCAGAGGTGAAAATGTAGATTTCCACTGAACTGGGGAAAAAATAAACAGGAAAGCATCCTAAGACTAACTTGTTCTCAAATTTAGAAAGTTTTAGAATTAAAAAAAATATTTAATTTTCCCCCAATTACATGTAAAAAGTTTCCAACATTTCAAAAAGAATTTTGAGCCTCAAATTCTTTCCCTCTTTCCTCATCCCTCCTGCTGAGATGGTGAGCAATCTGATATAAATTTTACATGTTTGGTTGTGCAAAACATTTTTCTATATTAGTCCTTTTGAGGAAGGAAACTCAAAAAATATTAAGAAGAAAGTTTAAAAGTTTGCTTTAGTCTAGATTCCATCAATTCTTTCTCTGGAAGCACATGGCATCTTTTTATCATGAGTCCTTTGGGATTGTTTTGGATCATTGCATTGCTGAGAATAGCTAAGTTAGTCACAGCTGTTCATTGTACAGTATTCCTATGACTGTGTTCAATGTTCTCTTGGTCTGCTCAAGTTGAGGAAGACTTTAGTATCTTGACCCTTTGGAACACCTATAAGAGCCAGAATACTGGCCATGCAACTGCTCAAAGCTGCTGCATTTCTAAACTTTTCAATGTCTATTAAACTGTGCTGGAATTTTTGTTTGGTTCCTCTATTGTTATTCATGGATCACTAGCAAAATTTTTGAGCATTGTGCCCCAATCCTATTTCCCTTACAAGTCTAGGGTTTTTATCATGCAATTTTGAATAGCATGGTTCTTTAGGGGAATAATATGTTGCATTATAATTTAGTTGACTAAATTCTGTACAAATTGGAAATACAAAACACATTTTCTTTGATCTTCATGAATTTATTTCAGATTTTGTATTGCTGGGGAGTTTATATTCATAACTGCTAAGAGTGTAAGGATTGAGAGCTGGTTTTAACCGTATGGTCATATTCAGGAAATCTTCCAAAATTATTGTATAATCTTTCAGATTTTCCTGAACATTGCATCATCTTCAGACAAACAAGATTGTATTGAGTACTCAGGGAAGCAATGTCCCCATGTTTGAAATATCTGGAAGTTGTCTGTGTGGGTACAATCATTTTGCATTATGAAAAAAACATAAATAAAGGTAGAGTGTATTATATGGGAAGTTTAATTATAACTTGAGGGGTTAAGACATTCAGTATTGAGAGGGGGAAAGAGTGGAGACCTCCCCTTCTCAAAGCAGGGTACAGGGGCTGGGGGAAGATTTCTAGTCATTAACAGGAAAAATGGGTAACCCTCAGGAGAAAGTCTTTTTCCCACCTTCTGTCTTTGGTTTCTCAAGACCAACTTCTCTCAAACCAACTTGAGGTTTCTCAAGATAGTGACCAACTCCTCTCCCAGCCAAAGTCTTCTCCTCCTCCAGATTCCCAACTCCTGAGGCTCCTCCCACATTGAGATGATCAATTTCACACACTCTTCAGCCTGGCACTTTTCTTATGTTCCAGTCTCTGTCACAGAGTTGATTAAATTAATCAATCAAGTCATACCTCCTCACTTAAATAAGTGATAAGGCTCCATCATGTCCTAAAGAGATGAGAATAAGTTGAAATAATGAACCAACCCACATTTCAATTGAACTCAGATTTTAAATTAAGTTTCTGGAATTGGAGTTATATTATCCAATAATTGTGCTTAAAAGAAACTTGGACATGCCATAGAGGTCATGTATAAAATACCAAACTATGTGAGAAGCAAATTATTTTTCAGAGGACAGACCTATAGTGGAATTCCCTAAAATTCCTGAAGAATAGTTTGAATGAAGAGATGGAGATACTTTAGCTTTAGCCTCTTTGTCAAAGTCTCTCTTCTGTTTCTTGTGCCCACCACCCATCCATCATGGCTAGTGTAGAACACTTAAAGCTTCACAGAGTCTGTAAGGTTGGGGATTCATCATTGATCCATTGGCTTCCTAACCTCACCTCCTGGGACAGTGGTGGACACTGTCAGCTTTAGATCACAGTCTGGACAAGGATTCACAATTCTATCAAGATTTCAGTAACATTACACCTAAAGGGTTAAATGAAGCAAGTGTCTTCTAGCAACCTCTCAACTTTGACCTACTTTCCTCAGGACACTGTGGGAGAATGTTTCTTGGATTTGCAGGAATAGTTGGTACCAAATTTACTATGCCATATTAAAAAAAAAAAACTTATTTCTAAAAGCTAGTTAACTAACTAGTTGACTAAAATGATTATCTCTTTTTTTAAAAAAGCCTCTTTTTCTATCTTAGTATTAATTCTAAGACAGAAGAGTAGCAAGGGCTACACAATTGTAAAGTGATGTACCCAGGGTAACACAGCTAGGAATATCTGGGATCAAATCTGAATACAGGTCTTGCTGACTCCAGAGTTGGCATTCTATTCACTATGCTATCTAGCTGCCTGATCCTTAACTGATAATCTTGAAGGAGGAAAAGATCCCAACCAATTGTGGTAATAAATAAATAACACCAGAGGAAATTAAAAACCTCTCCAAATACTCAGGAGTTATCCTGGGTTCTTGAAAGGATATAATAGTTGCCATTTAGTCACCCAGTCTTTTTAAAATGAAGAGCAAGTGGAGATAAGGGCTTCATCATATGTGCTACACACACATACAAACATTTGTGTGTGTACCTACATGCATATATGTGGATAGATAGATAAATAGATGGATAGATAGATAGATAGACAGACCGACAGACAGATAGACAGATAGATCCAAAAATCTTGGTGCACTTTTAAGTCACATACATGTATATTTCATATGTATAATGTTATGACTATAATTTCCTGGAAACTCAAGCAATCTTGATAGTTTTGGACTATAAATGGGACAATATCTGTACTTATCAGAAGCTATTTACATTTATGATGGAAGTTGTCTCTATTTACATATAGTTATAAACAAAATGGATTTTTGATCATTTTTAAAAATTAAAAATAACAACTTTGAAAGAGACAGAGAGAAAGAAGTAATTCAGTAGATGTTTAGTGAATCTAGACTTACAGTTGTATGTGAACCACAACTACTTAGAAATAAAATTTTAAGCTTATTGAAGTATTGCCTGTCTTATTCTTGACTGTTTATTTTGGGGAACTGATGCAACTAAAGCAAAAAACAAAAGGTAGGTTCCAGGACTCAAATAAAAAGTTGCCATGGTATGCTGGAAAAAATGCTAGAAACAATCAAATGTTTGTATTTAAATACTTACTCTGATACTTATTCCTTTATGACTGTGAGTGAGTTATTGACCCATTTTAACTTCAATTTTCAATTTAATATCTAAATTTTCAATTTAATTTGATATGTAAAATATAATATTTCAATTTGTTAAAATGACTATTGTGAGAAAATTTTTGTAAGCCTTACAGTTCAATTATTGTTTTATTTTAAATAAAGATTAAAAAGAAAAGGAAGTTAAGACAATCCAACAAAGGATTATTTCAAATAATACTTTTAAGCTACTAAGAAATGAAGCAACTTTAAAATAGAAGAAAGAACAAAGAGAATACCATCTGCCAACTTTCAGCTATAGATAGAAAATTGACCAACACTTCTAAGATTTGAGATGGATTTCCACAACTGAATGCATATGAATAGCTTATGGAATTTTCCAGGTTACACCTGAACAAGATAGGCATATCTCAAAATGGGAAAAAAATAAATGTGCAATGGTGATATATATAATCAAAGCCTGTTAATCTGTTAATGGATAAATTGTCATTCAGTGACCAGGCTTACTAAATGTGGGAAATGGTTGAATTTGCTTTCTTTTCCTGATTTTTTTTAACAATATCCACTCATGAGGAAAAATTTACTGAGGCCTTGGGATTTTCCATTCTATGTGAACTGAGGGAGTACTTATCCTCATTGAAACTCAGGAAATCTGTTAAGTATTTAAATATTTATTGAATAGACTTCAATTTTCACTTTTCTGAATTTTAAAAGCTGTTAAGTGGAATATTTTATTCTTCTTTTCCCAAACTCCAAAGTTAAATATTTCAATGAAGTGGAGTACTGCATGAATATTTTTGTAAGAAGATTCAAATACTTTTTATATTAAAAATGAAGAAAGTACTTAACTCAATAAATACTTCAATATTTAGAGGACTTGTGATGTCATCAGCAAATATGAAGTAAATTAAGCTGCTTTTTTACTTTCTAAGATTTTATTTCTTTTTCTGCCTTTTTGGGGATTAACAAGAAAAAATTCTTGTTTCTCTCTAAACACAGTTCAAAAACCACACTCTAAATGAAACATTTTCTGGTTTCACTAGATGTCAGGACCTTTTGTCCCTAAAATTTGTTGTTCAATTTTCAATTATGTCTGACTCTTCATGAATCTTTTTGTTTTCTTGCCACTGACACTAAAATGGTTTGCCATTTTCTTCTCCAACTCATTTACAGATGGAGAACTGAGACAAACAGGGCTAAGTGACTTGTCCAGGGTCTCATAGCTAGTAAGTATAAAACACCAGATTTGAACTCGGGAAGATTCATCTTCCTGACATATGACCTGGCAATCTCTCCACTGTTCCACCCAGATGCCCTGAGCCTAAATTAATTTGCATTTATTTTATATATGCTTATATACATATATATTTTCCAATGGAAGGCAAATTCATTGAGGACAAAGAATATTCATTTTGATTTCCTTCCCCTCAGGACCTAGCACAGAAATAGCCACATTAAGGTGTTTATGGAATACTGTTACTGCCTGATTTATTGATTGGATGACTCTTTATTGAACAAAATTCTTCGTTCTTTGTGGCATTTACTACAATCTGGAATGCAGTAAAATTGATCTGTGTGTTAAAAAAAGCAACTTTGAGGAAAAGGCCAGCCTAACTCTTTCTGTAGCTACCAACACTCAATCCAATCCAGACTATAAAAATTGGAATATGTCAGACTTGTAGATTGTTTCTAAGCTAATTATCACAGTACATAATAAAGAGAATGAGAAAGAGTGATGGGCAAGACCGCTGTTTGATCAAACAATAGATGGTTGCAGAAAGTCATCCATTATCTTGAACAGTTATTCTGGAGCCAGTTTATAATGCTCAAGAGAATTTATTCTCCATGTGGGCTTACACTTTAGAAGTTGGTTAACACTGCAATTTAGGGTTTGATTGTTATTCTTTATTGTCAAATCTTGATGAAATACTAATAAAGTGATAAAAATAGTCTTATCAATATAGGTTAAAACAAAAACTTTGTCTTGAATAAAGTGTCCCAACCACATCACAATGGCTGGTTGTTAAATATTTACCAGCACACTTAGAGTTATATATGTCCATGGAGAGAGAGTTTT
This sequence comes from Monodelphis domestica, assembly GCF_027887165.1. NCBI lineage: Eukaryota > Metazoa > Chordata > Mammalia > Didelphimorphia > Didelphidae > Monodelphis > Monodelphis domestica. The sequence continues at coordinate 23,040,234 of NC_077234.1, forward strand.
GTGGATGTACACTAATGTAGACTGTTGGTCTTAAAAATAGAACCTCCATGAGAGCAGGAGTCAATGATGATGCTATGTTGACATGTCAGAGACAGCTAGATCATTGACTCTGCCTTCTGAGTCTTCTTATTCTCTTGAGTGAATTTATGCTGAGGTTTGTAGAATGCTCTGAAGTCAGAGCTCATGGAACCTCGAAACTCCTTTCTGGGGGCAGGGGAGGTAAAATGAAAGTTGTTTAGATCTTTGGTTTCATTGTTGTGAACGATTCCAAAATGCTATATTTGAATAAAAAGTCAAAGAATTTGAATTCAGATTCCCTCTCTAACAATATCTTTGTGAGCTTGAGCAAGCCTTTTCTCTGGGCTTATAAAGTTAGAGGGCAAAAGTAAACAATTTTTAAAGACCCTACTGGATTTAAATCCAAGATCCTGTGGTCTCTGTTGTGGGAATGCCTTTCATAGATGTAGATTGGCATCTCCCTCTCTTTAGCCTAATATTGAGATTCTCTTTCAAGAAGCCTTCTGTTTCTTATTTAAGTTTTGAATGAAATTGATGATTCTTCAGTTGTTGGAGTATTTATTCACCACAGTGAGAATAATTTGTGTCCTTTAAAGAATGTCACAAAAATATTAACAATTATTAATAGCTGAGTAGGATATAGAATGTCATACAAATAAAGAAAGATAGAATTTATTCATTATTTTTCAGGTTTTTTCTATTCTGAACTTTTTGGAAATGAGGTACATTATAGTCTCTTATTTTTTCTAAATAATCTCACTGTTTAAGAAGCATTTTATAGTCAATTTTTGTGATCATATCTAATACTTAAATGGCACAGTATTGGAGCCTTTTATCCTCTAATAAATCATGACATTTTCTCTCCCTTCATTTTTTAATCAACAAGGTTTATTGATGCCTTTGACTTTTAAATAACAGCAATTTCAAGATATTCTCTTCCCTTGGAAGCCTTCTTTATAACCTGGAAAAACAAAGAAAAGCAAATACTAAAGACTGACCATGTATATAACTCTATATGCTTACTGAGTAGACTCCCAAAGCCTCAATGGAAAGGAAAGGGTGTTTTTTCTTTTCATGCTCTTTGAGTCCATTATTATTCACTCACATTCAGAATTTGTCTTTCTTTTACCTATCTTTGCATTGGTTTCTGTATTCATTTTCTATGTTCTGTTTCTGTTTATTTTATTATGTATCATTTCATATAAATCCTTCCTATATTTCTTTGCATTCTTCATATTTATCATTTCTTGTACATAAACTATTCCATCATATTCTTATATCATAGTTTATCATTTATTCTCCCCCCTCATGAATTCCTAATTGTTTTTCATTCTTTGGTAATATAAAAGTGCTATCTTGTCTTATGTAGCTCTATAAATCAATGTATTTTTCTATCTTTAATATTTTTGCTTATATGTCCAGCAGTAGGATCATCAGGACAAAGGATATGTATGGAAATAATCATAACAGCAGTAATAATAAAGCATTTATATAATGATTAAAGTTTTGCAAAGTCTTAAAGCCTTTAAATATATTATCCAATTTAATTCTGATGCCAACTTTGTGAGCTGGTTGCTATTATTATCCACATTTTACAGATGAAGAAATTGAATCTTAGGAAGTTTAATTTACTTAACTAGGTTCATGAAGCTAGTGAGTGTTTAAGGCATGGTAAAAGTTTTGCATAATTATAACTTTTTCAGAATATATGAATAAATTCAATAGATACTCCCATAGTATATTAGTGTCCATCTTCTCATAGTACCTCCAACATTGACTGTCCTCATTTTTTGTTACCTTTTTTCAAACTATTAATGCTTATGCTAGACTTGACTTGGCTCTTTATAAGTTTTAGCTGGGTATTAGAACAAACTTAAAAATTCACAGGTTTCCAGCAATTGATGAAGTGATATTGGCTTAGCAATTTTCATAGAAAAAGTATTCAAGAAGTATACTTACTGAGGTACTTTGCTTCATTAGACACAGCCCTCCAATGACTGTCATACTGATGTAAGATTTTTTCAGTCTTGTTTCCTTTCCACACTGATCAGCAGGGCAGAAGAGACTATCTTGTGGTTATGTGTCATGCGCCAAGTCTAAAGAGCATTGCCTCCATGTGAATCAGTCTTTTTAAACTATTAACAATGATGAAACCAATATTAGTTGATTCAGAAGGTGCTAGGAAGATATTCAAAGGAGATAAGACTGAAGCTTTAACCATGGGGTAAATTAGTACTCTTGACAGCTTCATGCTCTGTACTTTGTTTTCCAAACAAACTCTGGGGAGAGGAAATAGACAACAAACTAACAAAACCTAGAGTACCCGAAATAATGGATGGGAAACCCTGCTGTTTAACAATCTTCTCATACCAATACCAATATATAAGAAAGCTAGAAAATAAATTAGGAATATAAAGAGATATATTGGAGGGAGTATGAAGGGGCTTCTTCAGTTCTTGATTAGTCAGACAAGTTGAGTGCTTTATGGCTATATTTCTATATCTTACCTATTTTTATCAGTTTCTTAAAATGTATTGGAGTGCTTGTCATTATCTATTGGATTGGATTTCTATGTTTTCTAGTCCTATATTTGGATAACGTGAATGATTGAAAAATAAATAATTAGTAGGTATTAAAGAGAATTGTTATCTGAACTGTTACTATTGACAACTTCAACCAGGAAAAACACATTTACTCATGTGAATAAATTTTACTTGGATCAATTGGTTCAAAGCAAGATTTATAAGATTTAGAATTGTTCTCTTCCTTGGTCCCAAATCAGGGCTGAAGTTTTATTATGATAAAAAATGTCTTTAGAACCTCAAGTTTTAAAAAAGTTATTTCTTTCTGGGAAAAGAAAACAATTTCAATTTTATGCCAAGTGAATTAATATTTTTGATACCCAATCCAAGGCTTTATTTCTTTCTATGATGCACTTGAGACTATCCTTGACTTTTTCTACTATGTTTCAAGTTGTTATCCTGATTGTGGCTCCATGATATTTAAATTGTTTCTTTCTGACTGTTTATAGTATTTTCTCTTTAACCTGTGGGCTCTGGAATTTGGCTATAATGTTCTGAAGAGTTTCCATTTGGGGATATGTTTCATGAGATAATAAGTGACTTTTTTCAGTTTCTATTTTATCTTTTAGCTCCAGGATATCAGAGAAACTTTCCTTGTTAATTTCTTGAAATATGATGGTTTTTTATCATAGGCATCATGTTATATCTCAGTTTCATTATATCTTAATCTGTTTTTGAGATGAATTGTGTTTTACAATATGATATGTTACATGTTCTGCTATTTTTTATTCTTTTTTATTTAAAATAATATTTCTTGATGTCTCATTAGGTTCTTAGCTTCCATTTGTACAATTCTGATTTTAAAGAATTATTTTCCTCAATGAGCTCTGGTACCTTTTTTCCATTTGACCATTTTTTAAGATTTTAGTTTCTTTAGTAATTTTTATGTCTCTTTCACCATGCTACTGACTCTCTTCTCGTGATTTTATTACATCACTCTCATTCCCTTCCTAATTTTTTCTCTGCATTTCGCTCTGATTTTTAAAATTATTTTTTGAGCACTCACCAGAATTCTTTTTGGCTTTGTGTGCAATTCATTCTATTCTTTTAGGTTTTTCTTATAGCTACTTGGACATCATCTTTTCCTAGGTTTTTCTTTGATTCTATCTGTCACCATAATATTTTTCTGTTATATATTTTATTATATATATATGTTATAAATGTTTGCTCATTTTTTCCAGTCGATTTCTTGACTTTTAATTTTATTTTATGTTTATATATATATATATTATATTAATTAAATTTAATTTTATGTTTAATTGGACCTTGCTTCTTGCATGAAGGGGCCATGGCCTCAAGCTTCATGTTTTTCATGCTGCTGTTTTCAGAACTAGCTTTGGTGGAGTTTAGGCTTTTGGGGCTTCCAGAGTGGTGTGATCTAAGTAGAGGTTTATTCACCATTCTCTTGGTCTGTGGTCTGGTCTTTACCCAGGAAGGGACTTTGCTCCCCTTTAGCCACAAGTTTTAGTGCTCCTTTCTGCTTTATAACTGAGATCAGAGCCCATGTTCCCTCATCACTCTTCTTTGCCCTGAAATTGTGGTCCCTGGTCCCTTGGGACTATAAGCACCAGTATACTCGTGTTCTTCTTCAATTTGGCATAGTGACTCAAAACTGTAAGTAGGCAGTTTAACAGAGTCCTGTACCCAGAGCAAGGAAAAGTTCCCCTATGATCTCCTTCTGACCAGTTCTCTGATCCCCTGCCGTCATATGGGCTGAGAGCTCCTGAAACTGATGCTGCTGCTGATTCAGTTTCCCCCAATGCCTACTGCTGCCATCTAGGATCATGGCCTGGGCTAGACTGTCCTCTAGGCCTGGCCACCACCGATATGACAGACTTTTCTTAATGATCTTTTTTTTTTGTCTTGGGAGGGATACTTGTTTTACCCTGACATTTTGTATCTTCTACTACTCCAGGATTTGATTGGAGATATTTTGAAGTTGCTTAGAGGGGAATTTGAGATAGATCAGGTGAGTTCCTACCTTTATTACACTATTTTGTCTGTGTCTCTAAAACATTAAATGCATAAAACACCTAAGATTACAAAAGAAGTCAATTATATGAAATGCAATATCCATGTTTTTTATTTAAAAAGTTTTTGGGCTTCAGGCTAAGACTTTTTATCTTAAAGAAATTCAGCAGAGTGGATAAACCCCCTAGAGAAGAGGGAAAGGCATAAAAAAAGTGTTGCATAGATGGTAAGAAAAGACATTGGTGGACTCTAAATCAAAAGACTGGAAATAATACCCATGTCATTTTTACTGTAGATATATCCCTTGAGGTGTTAAAAATGTAGTGATTATTCAAACATTGTAGTCATTTAGTAAAAGAAAAAATGGTAAATGAAAGGATGTTATAGCATATTACCATCCATGATTTGGATGAAAAAAAGTGCTGTAGAAGATAACATCAAAGACATATATGACAGAAAGGAGATAATCCTTTGCTGGGTGTCCTGGCAGGTATACAGTTAATGGTCTGTTGTTTCTCATTTCGTCTGGAATTTCTGACCTGGTCTTCCCTCTTTTGGCTTCAGAATAGACTAGAAGGCAAAACTGAGACCCTGCTCTATTCCCATGAGCTCAAGCCACACAACCATTGCTGGCTTCTAAACTTGCTCCTCTACTCAGTACATAGCCTACTCCTATCCACCACTCCTAGTTCTCTTTCCCCCTCCATCCAGGCTCTGTGACCTCTGAATTCAATATTGAGCAACAAAGCTTCCATATTACACTTGTTCCCTCTAACTCTGCTAGTTGAGGAGACCTTGGGATCTCTTTCTGTCCAACAACTTAGCATGGATGGTTTCTATCCTCTTTCATTTCCTTGGAACTGTAATGTTCCATGTGGCAACTATTCAGGTACTGTCCTCATTGGTGGCAGAATACTCTGTCCTGCTGATCTGGGCTGGGAAAATGATTCATTGTGTTTTTTCCCTTAGATTTCCCATTACATTTTCTACATCTTTGCACGTGAAGATTTGACACGTAAAGAGGCTGTGCTGTATTTCTTCCCGCTGTCCTTCAAAGTAATCTGTCTTTAAAATATTGTCGTTGTATGTATTGTTCCCCTGGTTCTTCTGGTCATTGGATTAATCAGTTTCTAATAGATTCTCTGTTCTGATTTATAATATTGATATCATATTATAAGTTGATCTATCTCTGCTCACTTCATTCTGCATCAGTTCATATATTTCTTTCCATATTCTCTTCAAGGCAAGTATTTTCTCATTTCTTAAAGCATAAAATATTTCTTAACACAAATTATGCAGCCATATCTCAATAAATAGTCATTCTCTTAGTTTCCAGGGTTTTTTTTCACCTTACAAAGATCTCTAATAAGTATTTTGTGTATAAGTGATTTTTTTCCTCTTTTTGTTTAACTCTTTTGAGATTAGTCATGTTAATGGCATACTGGTGTCGAAAGGCAATTACAATACCAAAATTTTGCACAAATTTTATAAATCTGAGATTATAAGGAAGACATTGATTAGGAAAACTTTGAATCAAATTTATTTTATAAAGGCCTCATTTCTGAAACAAAGAATTTATTGTGATTTATAAGAAAAAAAGACCCATTCTACAATTGTCAAATGGTGACCCACTTTAATCTTCACAAAAAGAATTCTCCCCAAAGCAGAGATTTCTTAAGCTCCTCATAGTTTCTAGAAGGGTCTTATATAGAGTAGCTCCTCAACCACTTTTAGGTCCTCAAAAATTCTAAGGTTCAAAGAAGGCTAGCTTATCCCTCATGGCTGCTATAACTTCAATTCATCCTGAAGTTCTTTGTCATAATGAGAATATAATTTTTAATTTGTAGAATTATAACTCATTGCACACATTCTAATTTTCAAATTGAGAGAATTCTAGCCTCGTCATTTAGAAAGATGCTGTTTTCTTTTCATCTTTTTCAAGGTATTATTGCCCTTAAAACTGTGTAGTTGAATATCTTTCACATTAGTTATAAGGCTACATTAATTTTAAAGACATAAAAGGACTCATAGTTGATTTTTAGAGACACATTAATCATAAAATATAGACTATAAAATGTCCATCTTATCATAGGAAACAGAGATACTTCAAATTTCTGACATTTCTGTCAGCTGTGAGGAAAGTGGCCGATCAAAATGTCCCTTTTGTCAATTTGCATTAAAGTAAAGTTGGTACAAAAGATCATTACATGAATGTTTCATTCCCCCCCACACACACACACATAATGGAAAATAAAAGCAGAAAAAAGTATAAAGGTGTTTTGGATGGTTCATCTCCAACTAAGCTATTACCCTGAATTTGAACAAATATTAAACTAAAGCTGCTTCGGATTTCCATCAGAGAAGTTTGCTTTTTTTATAATGAGATTGTGAATATTAAAAGTTGAAAGGGTTCTTATTAATGATTAACTACAACTCTCACATTTTACAAATAAGTAAAATGAGTCCAAGAAAACTTAAGGAACTGTTGAAAAGGCACAGAGAAGCTGAAGAACAAGGGTTTGAATCCATCCATGTCTTCTGATGTCAATCATTGTTGGTCAAAGGTTCATTCTTTCCAAGAATAAAATGTTGTAGCAAATAAGATGTTATTTTTCTTTAGTTGTATTTTAAATAATTTACATTGATTGTTCTCTGAACCTTGAATATGATTCTGCATTCGATGATCATCATTTAAAGAACTTCTCTCAAGCAGAGCTATTTTAAAAAACATTTTCAAAACGTTCCATGCTTTAAAATCAAACCAAACCAAAAGCAAAGTCTACAATATTATGTTAGTTACAAATGACAGTTTAATATTCTATGTATATCAGTTTTCATTTCTTCAGTGTCAGAATGAATCAATTTATTTACCCATGTAAAGCTTTGCTTTGTATTCTTCAAGGTTGACTATATATTTTTGAAAACCAAAAGAAGAATTTCTCTTTCAGTATGACTGTGAATTAGTAGCAATAAAGTTTTCAAAAATGGAATTTGTTGGTTGGCAAAAATGCTCAACTAAAAAGGGACATTATGGCCCAATACTAAAAGAAACTCAAGAAAAAGTTATAAAAGAATCTTTAGATTGTCTAGGTCTTTTAACATATCAAACAGAACTACAAATAGAAATTCCTCTTTCTTAGGGCAAATCTAACTGACCAGAAAAAAATTACTGTATCCCTGATTTAGATGTGGTAGGAATCACCTAGTCTAATTTTCTCATTTTTAAGAAAGGATACTGAGGCTCAGGTAGGCTAAATGACTTGCCCAAGATTATATGAGTAGCAAGCAATAGAGATAGGATTTGAGCTGAGTTCTTTGCCTCTAATTGTTTTTGTTCACTCATTGCCTTGTCCAACTCTTTGTGACCTGAAGGACAATAACAGCCCAGGTTATTCTGTTCTCCACTATCTCCCAATGTCTGTGCAAGATCTTGTTCAATGTTTCTATGACACTGCCAATCTCATCCTTGGCCATCCCATTTCTTTTTTCTCTTCAATCTTTTCCAACATGTGTGTTTTCCACTGAGTTCTGTCTTCAATATTTGATCAAAGGATTTAAACTTTGGCTCCTGAAACTGACTCTTCAGTTAATATTTTAACTATATTTCTTTAAGTATGGAATGATTTGATTTCCTTGCTGTCCAAGGGTTTCTCAATAGTCTCCTCTGTCACAACAATTTGAATGTGTCAATTCTGTGGCCTTCAGATCTCCTTATAGTTCGATGCTCACAGCCATATTGAAATGAAAAATAAAGGATAGTGATTACAAGATAATGATGAGTAGCTACTCAAATATTTGAGGTCAGAAAGTTCCTTAAAGAGGTGGAGCCTGAGATAAGAGTTAAAGGACCTTAAAGATTACACGAAGTGGAGATAAAGAGTCAATATAATATAGATTTTGGGAGTAGCCAGTGTAAAGGCATGAAATCAGGAGAAGGACTGCCATGGATAAGGAACAATATTAGGTTGGCTGGATGGTAAACTGTTTGAAGATAGTAAAGCTTAAAAAAGTAGTTTGGATTGAAATCAAGTTCTAAAGGGCTTAAAGTGCTCAAACCAGGAGATTGTATTTGATCCTATGAAAAACATGAAGATATTAGAACTTCTTGAGAAGGAAAATGATGTGGTCAGATCTATTCTTTAGGAATATCATTTTTGCAACTGACTAGAGGCTGCACTGGATATGAAGAAGTTTGCATTAAGGTGATCAAATAGGAGACTAAGGGAAAACCCATGCAAAAGGTATTGAGGATCTGAACAAGATTAACAGCCAATTTGACTAGAGAGATGGGGATAGATATGAATTTCTTTGAAGGTAGAATTAATATTTTTTGGCAATTTACTGGACAAATATAGTTAAGGAGTATGAGTAGTCAAGGGAAGCACCATATATGTTAAATTTTATGACTAGAGGGATGATGATATCCTTGAATAATGGAGCTTTAGGGAAGGCTAAGTTTGGGGAAAAACAAGTTCTATTTGGGATATTATGATACCTTAGGCAAACGTATAAAAAGAACTGAGTAGATGATCTTGAAGCTAATGAAAAGATAGCAAGCAATATTTCAATTTATATGGTATTACCTTTTACTCCAATTGTTTCTTTCAACCCTAGATTCAAATCCAAGTTGCAATGACATTGGTATGAGTGAGCAAATCTTTTCAAATACAGTGGTGACCTATTTTAATGCCTATTTATTTTCATGCACATGTATGTATCTAAATATAGATTTGTATATGTGTTTATCCAAATGCACCATATCAATTGAATAGCAACTAAGACACAATATATTTTTGTTAGATGCTCTATTTTTATTTTTATAAGTTAATAATCATATAAAACTCAAACTCAAAATGAAAAGTCACATAAACAAGTGAAAAATCACATGCTTTCATCTGCATTCATACTCCAACAGCTCTTTCTCTGGAGGTGGATAGCATTCTTGTTTGTAAGTCTCTCAGAATTACCCTGGATCATTTTATTGCAGAGCCTATCATATCTGATCATCCCACATTTGACTGTTACTGTGTACAATGTTCTCCTGATTCTGCTCACTTCACTCTGCCTCAGTTCATATAGGTCTTTCTGAAATCATCCTGTTCATCTTTTCTTATAGCACAATAGTATTCCATTAACATCATATACCAAAACTTGTTAAGACATTCTTCAATTGTTGGAAATCTCTTCAATTTAAAATTCTTTGCATCCACAAAAGAGTTGCTATTAATATTTTTGTTCAAGTATGCCCTTTCCCTCCTCCTTTTTAAACATCTCTTTGAGATACAGACCTAGTAATAGTATCACTGGATAAAGGGTGTGCATTGCTATATAGCCCTTTGTAAATAGTTCCAAATTACCCTCCATAATGGTTGGATCAGTTCACTACTCCATTAGCAATGCATCAGTGTCCCAATTTTGCCACATCCTTCCAACATTTATCATTTTCCTTTACTATCAAATTGGTTAGGCACTAAAGAAACTGTTAGGATTTTCTTAAATATCCTACTTGAATAGCTTGTATTTTCTGAAGGCACAAGGTTGTAGCAAAGTGAGAATAAGATGAGCAAAAATATATGTTTCCAAAATTTCCCAGGGTTTACTATTTGTGGCATGTAAATGATTATCTCTCTGCCTTTCTCTTTTACTTTTCTTTCATTCTCCATCTGCCTTTTTCCTTTACAGGTTTTTCCTTTTCTCTAATTTCTTCTTTCTTTGCTCTTTCTCTTCTTCCTGCCTTCTCTCCTTTCTCTTCTATCTTCTTTCTTTTCTCATTACCTTTCTCAGTACATGCAAATAATTCTTCCATAGTAGCAGCAGCTGATAATAGCTTTTTGATATATTTTGTACTATAAACTATCATTCTCATGTCATTTGCACATTTTGTTTATAATGCATATCACAAAAGTGACAAGTTACTGTAGAATTCTACATTTCCATTTTTTGGGGACATAAATGATTTTTAAGAAAACAGAGAACATATATTCAGGAATTTGACAGCTTAAGGATTTCTCCAAATCTCAATTATCTCCAATAAAAACAGTCTTTTCTCTTGTGACCAAGGAAACTGACCTGTAGTACAAAAAAAAGGGGGACCATAACAGATTGATAGAAGTTATATTATAAATATAAAATTGTCATTTACAATATTTAATATTTTTATTTTTCAATATTAATATTATTTTAAGATGATATTTTGTTGTATAAATGAACACATATCTACGTTTAGGAATCAATTAAATGTTCTTAAGTCATGTTAAATATATTAATGATATCAGACCAAAGCCATATAGAGAGTCTAAAGATTTACAAATTATTTGAAAGTCTGTTTACAATGTATAAAGAATTCTTTCTTTAAGAAGAAAGAAGGCAGTGGATACAATGAGAACTAAGTACAGAGATATCTGTTTTTGTCAACAATCTGCCCAAAAACAATAGGTGAAATCCCAAAACGGAGGCAATTATTTCCATGTGAATCAATGTAAATCCAATTAATTTGTTCTAGACACTCCAAAATATATACCAAAAACATATTTTATAGAGAATAAATATAGTGTTTAATATTAAAAATGGTAAAAAATGAATATGACATGAATATAAAAAAACCAATATAAAGAAAGGATAAATGAACATTTAATGTGGCATTTACCTTTCTTGAAGACTCTTCTTGGCATATGGCAGATAGTGAGGAGGGGAGGGAGAGGTTATTGTTTGGAAAGGGAATCTCCCTTCATAAGGACTTAAGGTATCAAAGTATTATCTGGAAAGACTTTGGAAAGAAGCTGACATGTAGAGAAGTTGTTACCTAGGTTATGTCCGTCTTCTCAGCTGAGATACTATGGAAGAATTTCTACTTGACTGGGGTAAGATATCTCACTCCCAATGAGAGATCTCATTCATTTTGTATAATCAGGTATATTTTCCTTCTCATGTTTTATCTGATTTTTGTTTGCGCTTGTTATGGTAAAAGTGATAGAAATAGAAATGAATTTAAGTAAAGATAAGTTGGTTTGCAGGAGCTAGCATGGCTGTTGCTAGGAACTCTAGAGAAAGATTCTGGAATGTGGGAGGAGAGATTTTGAAGGGGCAGAGACCAATGGGGCTCTTCCTATCCTAGAGCTGAGAAAAGAAGGAGTTGATCTCTGCTTATCCTGTTTTACTAAGCGAGTTGGTGAAAGAAGGGAAAGCTTTTGTTTTCCTTTGGAGGTATCTTTTCTCACAAGAAGAAATATGCATGAAAGAAGATCCTATGTACCCTCAAACTTGACAAAGAACTTCATTGTCCAGAGTCAGTTGTTGGTATGAGGGCTGAGGGGTTAACCTCAGGTCCAGCTTAGCTGGTTTGACATCTAGAGTTCATTCTTTCTCATCTTGAAACCTGTCACATCTTGATAAACCAACAAAGGAGGATTTATAGTGTCAGGAAGAAGAGAGAGGGCTTTGGTGATATTAGCAAGAAGCAGGAGGAGAAGGTGGCATTCAAGATCAAGAAGGCTTCACCTGGTGGTGAACTTAGAGGGAAGAGGGAAGTGAGAGACCTTACTGATTAGAGCATCCTTGTTCCTAAATCCTCCCTCCCTACATTTTGTTTTACCAATAAACTGGTTAATTTTTACATCAACAACTGTTTGAAAGACTGAGTTGAGCTCTGACTCAGTGTGGTGAGGCCCAACTGCCTAACTGCACTAAAAGGGATCTGAAGTATCCCTTGGTGGATTTCAACATCCTCACACCCTACTATTTCACTATCTGTATGGATAAATTGATTTATTTGCTTTTTCAATACATGCATTACTCACACTGAACAGGAGAACATATGGGTTGCCCTCTGTTTTTGAAAAATTAGCATCAAGTTCAAGTGGACACAGATGAAATCTGAGGCAACCAATGAAAACAAAGATACATTTTTCAAAGAAAAAATCCAGGAAAACTGAAACTGATGATAACCAATGTCAATGAAAACCAAGATACTCTATTAGCATTGCTAGGAGTTTAACCAGTAAAGTCACAATAGAAATTTCAATCCTACAGATGCCAAAATATTTATAGGGGTCCTTTTTGTGGAAGAGGAAAGAATAGGGAACAAAGTGAATACCTAATGTATTGTTAATGGCTAAATACACTGAGGTATACTACATGAATTAAGAGAACAGTATTTAAGTGTTTTCATCAATGATAAATCTAAAGAGATCAGAGAAACATGAGAAGACCTGTATAAATAATATATAATGAAATGATCAGAAACAGGGAAATAATATACACATAGGCTATAATAATGTAAGAAGGCAATAAATAAATTCCAAAATTGAATTCCATAATTATAGTGACCAAACTATGGAGAAGGTAAAATAAAATGAACCTCTTTTCTGTCTTGAAGAGATAGGAGATGATGAGTGGGGAAAAGCAACTCATAATGTCAGATATATTTACTCTGACTTTAGTGAAGCCCTTTTTCTTTATTTTAAAATCTCTGTTAGAAGAGAGAGCTTTCTAATTACACAGAGAGATTTAGAAATGGAAGTGATGTAAGATAAAACAAATTCAACAGTAAGGCAATTTAGGAGGAAATATCATACCAAATCAGGCACTTTTGGGGACAATGTTATTAGACTGGTGAATAAATTTCATCTTTTTAGCTTAGTTCACTTAAATTTGACCAAGAGCATTTAATGTGATATTATAAATGAGAGGGAGGTATTTTAGATATAGTATGAGAGAGATTATTTGGACTAGCAACTTATTTAGACTCAAAGATTAATGTTTATGTAAATTTGGATAGCATTCCCCAGTGGAGTGCCTCAAGGATCTTTGTTTTAATTTTGATATTTGACTTTTCCCCTCAAAATCAATGCCTAAAATCAAAGCATAAATGATCAAATTTTCAGATGAAGAAAAGCTGGGAGAAGTAGTTAAATGTTAGATGACAAAGTCAAGATCAAATAACCTCATATGAAAACACTGGTCTAAATATGAGCCAAAAGTAGGGAAAAAAGATTAAATTGAAATATTACTCATTATGTTCTAAAAATTAGCTGTACAAAATGGGAGAGTCAAGACCTAAGAATGATTCTTCCCAAAATCATGATCTGGAAGTTTCAGCAGATGAAAGGTTAACAATAAGCAGTCAACAAATTGATATGAAAGAAAGATAAGATATGCTATTGGGATAAAAGAGAGACATTAGTGATCAGGATTACCAAGGTGATAATATCACCATCTTTTCTTGATAAGGAAACCAGTTTAGCATTTTATTTAGTTCAGAGCATTCAAAATATTGATAAACTAGAAAGAGTCTAGATGGATATAGACCATCAGAATGGTGAAGAGCTTAAAGCTTATTTTAGTTATTAAGGCAGATGGAAATGGAGATGTTTTGCTAGTAGATAAAATCTTGGTCAGGCAGGGAATAGGGAAGGTGGTAGAATATTGTTTCCTTCCATCACTAAAAGTTCTACTGGGAAATGTTTGCCCCAGAAAGCAAAACTAATAGCACTGTGGATATTTTAGAGAAATTTGGACTTCTTAATATTTTAAAGGAAAAAACTTGTTCCTGATGTGGGAGTTGTTCTCAAATCATTTGTCACTGTACAGTAAGACCATTGACTTTTAGAGTAAAGATAAAAATTAGCAATAAGGGAGAAGAATAAAAATGAGGAAAATATGGTATTCACAACTAAAACCTCCAACCTCAGAACTTTATACAAATTATTGATGTTTTAAATTGAGAAATAAATGAAGGGCATTGACAGGCTTTAAATAGTTCCAAATAAAAGTTGAGCTATTGTTAGGAAAAATAAAGCAAAAACTTCATAATGATGGGGACTGTCCAAATACATTCAGATGTCTCAAGAGATGGCAAAATTCTAGTCATTTGGTATCCTTTATTAGAGATTTGATGGGGATGTTCATCTATTATGTGACAGAAAATATTCTAGTCCAGGTTTGGACTGAAATAACATCCTCTGAAGACCTTCTAATGCAGATTCTGCAATTCTGTACATTTCTGTTACTAACTAGTTTCCCTGGAAGAATATAGAGCTTAGGTTCGTCCAGGTGTATGTCTGCAGCTAAAAATTGAATTCTTTGTTTGATAGCATGGAAAACATATGGGCAGCAAGATGATATTGCTGGATTTATTCCATTTGGAATCAGAAACTACTGAGTTTGATTTATGGGTTGACTATAACATTCAAGTTCAATTTGAAGTAAACACAGGCAGATACTGCAGAGATGAATACTATAATCCACCATAAGATTAATGATCAAGTGACATAAATAGAGCAATGATGTATACATATGTAATAATGTGTCTAGAAATAATCTTTTTTTGTAAAAAGAGTAGACGATGATAAAAAAATTGATGGTTAAAGAAAAAACCTTTTTATTCATTTCTGTGCCGTATTTATATAATCACTCAAATAATCCTCTTTTCAATAGCTGACTGAGTTATTTAAACATTAACTAATAATATTTGATTTTCTACTTAATGGATATTTATTGTTACATTTTGCCTTTACATCATTTATCTTTACATTCATTTCCCTAGAAGTCTCCTTTGTCACACACTCCCAGAAGACCCTGTCTCCTTATATCTTTCCTGTGTCCTTTAATATGTATTGTATTCTCCCATTCGAATATAAGCTCTTTGAAAGCATGAAATGTCTTGCTTGCCTGTATTTATATCATCACCTAATTTTACAGTGTCTAGCACATTATATTTAATAAATGTTTTAACTCTTCATCTCTCTATCATCTATGCATCTTTCTGTCATAGCTGTCTATTAATATTTTCCTACATGATGGTTTTCTCATTAACATTTACACATTTAGAACAATTCCAAATTTGCATTTTCTTTTGGGCAATCAAGTAGGGGAAAGGCAAATTATGGGGATGTAATAGGGTGAGGGTGGAATCATATGTGTTCAGTTAGGAAACAAGAGAATAGTAAAAATAGTTTTAAATAAGTAATTAAAAGGAAATAATTTTAATGGAAAACAATAAGAACACAAGTTATTTCATTCCTACACCAAAAAAATTAATGTATGGGAAATAACTAACTTTTTATAATAAATACAATAATAAATTTCTTCATATAGCTGAGAGATAGTTAACATGGATCAAAATTGTTCTGATTTTCTAGTAAAAATCAGAAATAAAGTTTGCTAACTATTTTAATGAATTTCTTTCAGGAAAAAAAGGCCAACATTATTCATGTTGTTTTTAATATTGTACTTTTAATCTCTTCCTTTATGAAATGATTTCCTCAAGTGTCTTAATCCTGTGGGCCTCTTAAACATAGGGATCTATCATATTGTGTATTATTTCTACATCTGTTGGAGTTCACCATAGGTTCTCTAATAACTGTGATTATCTTTTCTTCCTACCTGAGTTCTTTTTTAGGAGGATTTTTAAACTGATGTTTATAAACCTTAAGTTTATAGCAGAAGCAGACTATAATGATATTATCTTGTTGCAAGAGGATATATAATACTATTATTGGCTTCTTTTGCTTCCTGAGGTGTCCCCAATGTCTGGGTTCAGGCCCCATCCCAATATTATAGGGAGTTAGATAGGTACAGAATTTAGTCAGGCCATTTACATTGCTTAGATTTTAGCAGAATCCTTAGAGCTACAGTTTAAGAGCAGCCCCATCCCCAAGTCCAAAAACATTCGTCTTACATTAGTAGAACATAAACTCTTTGGAGAGAACGGTGGCCTTTTTTTGTTTATTTGCTTTTGTTTTGGTCTTCATATCCTCATGAAGTGCCATAATGCCTTAAACAGAAAAGTTACTAAATACATATGCATCATGCCTGCCTGCCTTGGACCTTACTTCAACAATTCATAATGTCAATGACAGGTACAGTTCACAAAGACATCTGTTTTTTTTTTTTTTTAATTCTAGGATTCTAAAGGAAACACTGAGGGTGGCTATCATCTAAAAGCCAGAAACTCCAACTGATGGGCTTCCCTTTAGCTATCAGTCAGTCATCTCACATATTTAACAAAGACTTGCTTTATTCTATTCTATTTATTTTTAACATTCATTTTTAAAATTTTGAATTCAAAATTTCTTGCCTCCCTCTATATCTTTCATCACTCATTGAGAAGACAAGTAGTATGATACTCATTATACATGTTAAGTTGCTCAAAATAGATTTCCATATTAGTCATGTTAGAAAAAAAGATAAAAGATCGTGAAAAACATTATGTGTCAATCAGTATTCATGGTTCAGCAATTCTCTCTTTCAGGGTGGATAGCATTTTTCATCATAAGTTGTTTGAGACTGTCTTGGAACATTATATTGATCAGAGTAATTAGGACTTTTGATGTTCATCATTATTAAAATATTGTTGTTATTGTGTATTCCTGTTCTCCTACTTTGATTCACTTCACTCTTCCTTCATTAATAAAAGTCTTTCCAAGTTAGTTTTTTTTCTGAAACCGTTCTGCTCATCATTTCTTATACAACAATATCATTGGCACCTTTGACTCCAAGAAGCTATACCACACACAGTGACCAAACCCAGGTAAGACCATCTCAGGAGATGGGCTAAACCAGGCTGAAAGTAGCCAAAAGCCTTTAAAATTGTTTGTGATGTAGGAGAATGTCTTCCAAAACCTCATAAAGACTTCACTAGGTTGAATGGGCAGATGAAAACAATTTGTTACAATGGCCAAGAAGGCAGTTAAAGAGACATTGTGGACTGCTTAGATCTTTGTCAGACATTGAAATCACCAAGGTCATGTATTTCATCCTAGGCACTGTAATTTTTGCCTTGGCACTAGACTTTGAAGATTTTGGAAGCGTGAGACTTATGATTTTACAAAACTCTGCCTTACTAAAATCCAATTTATAGGCAAGATAAACTATTACACATTTGAAAAATGAAGGATGGATAACAACAGCAACAGTCACTCATGATCATATACCAAAACTGGTTTAGCCATTTCTCAGTTGATGAGGTTATTCACCATTTGCAATTCCTTACCACCACATAAAGAACTGCTATTAATATTTGATATATTTAAGTCCTTTTCCTTTTTTCCTTTGTTCTCTAACAAAGTCATTTTTTTCAAACAGCAAAGAATAAACAACAGTTATAAAGAATTTCCTCTCAATATGGTGGAGAGAGGGTAGAGAATACCCTCCAACAAATGTATCCAGGGTCAAAAAGGGAGGAGAGTGGGTATGAACCTCAGTAAAGGTACAATGGAAGTATGGGGAATGTATCAGACCAAGGACACTTGAAACTCCACAACTATAGTACATTGATTTCATCCTTGTATACAGGTCCTTTTTGCTGGGCATGTTGTCTCCATTGGACTAGAGTGTCATCTGGGCTTTTTTCTTTAAAGAATACAGGTTTCTTTGTTTTTGTTTTTCTTTCTTTGACCTTTTCCCTCTTCTACTTCACTTTTTGTGGCGTTTCTTGATTTTTTTAATTTGGACATCAACTTTTTTTTGTTTAAGTCTGGTCTTTTCTTCAGAGATGCTTAGAAATTCTCCATTTTATTGAATAACCATTTTTCCCCCTGAAAAAAATATAGTCAGTTTTGATGGAGAGGTGTTTCTATGGTGTAAACCCAGTTATCTTGCCTTCCAGAATAGTATATTCTAAACTTTATGGTCTTTCAATGTGGAATCTGTAAGATTCATTGTAATACTGACTGAGGCTCCATGATATTTGAATTGTTTTACCGCTGTTTGCAGTATTTTCTCCTTGGATTGTGAGCTCCTGAACATGGCTATAACATTAATGGGAGTAGACATTTGGGGCTTTATTGCAGGAAATGATATGAGGATTCTTTCAATTCCTATTTTACACCCTTGTTCAAGAATACCAGAGCAGTTTTCTTTGAAAATTGCTTGTAATATAATTTTTAGATTTTTTTTTGTTTTTATGATTTTCAAGTAGTTCAATCATTCTTAAATTTTCTCTCCTAGATTTATTTTCCAGGTCAATTTTTAATGAGATATTTCATACTTTCTTCTATTTTTAAAATTCTTTTCATTTTTGTTTTATTATTTCTTGATGTCACATTAAGTCATTATCTTCTATTTTGCCCAGTTCAAATTTTTAAAGGATGAATTTCTTCTATGACCTTTTGATCTTCCTTTTCAATTTGGTACATTCTACTTTTCATGCAACTCTTTTCTTCATTTGATTTTTGACCCTCTTTTTCCATTTGTCCAATTTTGTTTTTTAAACTATTTTCTTTCTCCATTACATTCATTTCTTTTTGCCATTTTTCTTCCTACTTTTCTTCTACCTGTCTTATTTTATTTTTTAATTCATTTTTGAGTTCTTCCAGTGCCTGACACCAATTCCTATTTTTCTTTTAAAATTTTGCGCATGGTTGCTTGGATCTCACCACCCCTACTGACTCGGTAACTTGCTCTTTGTCTCCATAGAATTTTTCTGTGGTATGGTATTTCTTTTGCTATTTGTTCATTTTTCAGGATTTTTTCTTGTTCCTGGGGACTGGGGTTTCTGAAAGATATTGATTCTGTTTCTTCTGCTGATGGCTTGTAGGACTCAGTGGTCCAATCTATTTTGCTCTGGGGCTAAGGGCTTCACCATACAGCAGATTAGAAAGGATGAGCCTTACAGACTTCTAGGTCTATCTGAAGGGTGGTTCCAGGGTCTGGGACTTCAAAGGGTGGGTCTAGGTTTGGAGGGTGTTCTATTGTTGATGTAACCACAGTCATAGCATCCCAAATTTGGCCTGTTCCCAGGCTCAGAACCTGTATAGAAGATTGGGGAGGGTGTGTGTGGTGGTTGTCTAACACTCCTCTTTATGTAATTTTGTTTCAGGTTCCTTCTTGTCCAATAAAAATTGACTCTTTCTGCCTACCTTTCAAATTGTGTTCAGCTGGAGAGCCCCCTCACTCTGCCTTACTGTTGGTTTTTGACTTCTGTCTTTTTGAGGCTTTTTAAAGATTGATTTGAAATGATTGTCAGAGTGGATCTTTTCAATATGAAGTCTTTAGAATAAACAAACCATGGTAATGGTGGATGCCTGAGCAGAGTCAATGACTCAATCTTGAAATAGGGAAATGATTCAATCACTAGCTGTCAGACAAATGAACACTTGCCAATTTAATTTCTATGGCAAGAATAGGGAGCTCAATGGGAATGAATGTGAGATAGGGAAGATCTCCCAAAGATTAAAGGCTTAGAACTAGTGTCAAGAGAAAATTAAACAAGTAGACATCAGAAAAGAGAGGGAATGAAAGGGTCAGAAAGGTCATTTGACATTGAACCAAAAGGGCAGGTTTCTCTGTTTCTGGGGAGGAGAAACAAATTTTCCACTCTCAAAATCTGAATAAGCAAAACTATCTGGTCCAGAGAAGCTACTTCAGGTAAAGACACTTTTCTTTTTATTGTGAATCTTTTTCCTCTCTCTCTACTTCTGATGGTGACTTTGAGATGTCTGAAATGCAATTTAACTTTTATTTTCTTAGGTTTTAGAAGAAAGTCTGAAAGGCCTGAGGTGATGTGTAACTGTGATCAATCATGGAGCCTGCTCTTGGAGAGAGATTTTTAGTTTCCTCACTTTAAAAAATCCATAAGGAAGTGGGGTCAAAGGACTTAAACAAGTTCCCAAAAATGAATCTAAAAAGCTTCAGAGTCTTAACAAAACTCAGAAAAAAATGTCTGCTAACCCCAGTTTTTGCTGTCAGGTCTCAAACTCTGGGAATTGTTAACTATATTTCCTGCTCTGAGAATTTTACCCATATATCTTGGTTGATTTCATGGTGAAATGGCAAGTCACATTAATGTCGACAACACCCTGTCCAACATATTATTTCTCACCAGTGTAATGCATAGAGCTCTATATAATCTATTCTCTGCAGTCAGGCTTGAAAATGCAGAAACGAATCTCAGAGCAGGTATTCAGACATGTTTCCAATTATCTGTGAATGTATCAAACCTCAGTGGGCCAAATTCTACTTTCTCTGTGGAATCATCAAATGAAGAACAGGCTTGGCTTTAGAGAACAAAAAAAATGAAATTTATGTCTTAATAAAGGTAAAAATGGTATTAAGAAACATTTCTTTAGTTTTGACAGTTGAATTTGTTATTTATCTATGCATAATTTTTTCCAAAGCCAAGTCTGTAGAGTAGGAAGACCTTTAAGGAAGCAGAGGCAGTTATGGCAGCAAATCCACATGATTATTCATATATGTGGAAATTCTGACCTAACAAACTGTGAAGAAAGGAGAGATGAAAGCAAATTCATTGATATTCATAGAAAACTGCATTATTTCTAAGTAGGTTTTAAAATTAGTACTGTGGTATCTACATTAAATAAAAATTCTATTTTCTTTAAATCATTGATCTAAATCATAAACTGTTCTTAGACTGAAATTTGAAAAAAAAAAGACCTTAGATAATATCTAATTCAAAGCCCTCATTTTACAAATGAGGAAATTGAGTTGTAGAGAGATTAAGTGATTTGTCCAATTAAGGAAATGAGGATCAATGTAGGACTCTAATTTCTGTGTCATCTTATCCAGAAGCAATGTTATTTCCACTGTTTCATTCAATTAGATAGTT
Source organism: Monodelphis domestica (assembly GCF_027887165.1). Lineage (NCBI taxonomy): Eukaryota > Metazoa > Chordata > Mammalia > Didelphimorphia > Didelphidae > Monodelphis > Monodelphis domestica. The sequence continues at coordinate 23,061,369 of NC_077234.1, forward strand.
GATAATATCAGTCCCTTGAAATTCAAGATAGGTGGGGATATTCAAGATGATCTAGACTAACTTCTTCCTTTTTTGACAATGAAACTGGATCCCTGAGTATTGAACCATTGTCATCTCTTTTTATATCTCTATTTCTAGTTGTAAATGCATGATATAATTATACATAATAAAGCAATATAATAAATAGCTCTTATATATCTCCAATTATTATTTCGAGATTTGTTTTAATAATTGTCCCTCACCAAAAGTATAAAACACTTGAGATAGACAAGCTTATCTATATATGGTAAAGTCATTCAATTGTTACATAATTGTAGGACTCACCCTGCATTAGAGGATCACTGTCATCTGTACTGGTACACAGAGGTAGTAATGAATAGATTTGAATTAGCAAAGCAAACATGTATTCATATAATCTCAGACACTGGCTTGATGTCACTTTTGCAAAATTATTTGGATGTCTTTCCCATTGGAATTTTGATAAACATAGGAAGAACTAAAATATTTTCAGCAAAAATATGTAATTTTCTTTACTAGAATATATACACAATAGTCCTAGGATTGATAGGAGTAACTAGCTGACAAGCTATATGGTTTAAATAATTGCAAGAGAATTGATGACATCACAGATTTATTATATTTTACATTTCAAATATGAGAAATAGTTTAAGAATAACTCATTTTTTTAAAAAATTGAGAACCAACTATTTGGTAATCAGCATGGTAGACACAAATGGGTTTATAACTTAGCTCCTATGAAATTGACTCAAAATGACCTTGACTTATTTTTCTGTAAATATATTTGTGTATATACACATACATATAATTTCTATTTAATATATTCTCCTCAAGGGCAGACACTATATTATTTGTATATATTTATCTCCAGATTCTTCCATACTACTTGGCACATAGTAGGAGATCCATAAATGCTTATTAACTCATATGAAAAACTTTAACTCATTAGGCTTTCTAATCAATTCTGGACTTGGAAGGGGAGAGGCATATTCTGGAAAAAGGTAAATAAAAAAAAATACAGTTGTCAAAGGGAAGCAGTGTTCTCCAAATGTCTCTTTTCAATTTTCTTTGAAATGATTTCTGATGTATTTTTGCATATATGGAACTTAAAAACAACTTAATTTGTCCAAGTCAATTATTTTTGAAAATCCTATTCAAACTTTTGGAGATTATGTAAGATAATTTTCAGAATTTTTATTAGCTCTGCTTAACCTCATGAAATAAAAGTACGTTGTTAAAAAATTCAGACAGTCAATTATGATATTAGTTCAGAGAAGAGTACTTAACCTAGAGCACTCTGGTAAAGTCTCTAGAAAAGATGAGTCTTTGCTTGTGTTCAAGGTGATCAGTATGGTTACGATATAGGGAGGAAGAATTTTTCCTATCCTTTCAGTTTTCTGGCACTTTACTACCATCCATACAATTAACCTTTTTGTGAAGGCCAGTATGTTTTCCTTTATACTATAATCCTTCTCTCATTTCTGTGCCTCAATACTTGTTGTTCTGTATCCATGCAATGATCTACTTCACATAAGGCTTTTAGATTCCATTGGTTTTCAAGTTTCAGGTTAAACCTGACTTTTTCTGGTGCCCTGATCTCACCCCACCTCTAGCTATTAGTGAAAAAAGCACTTAAAACAGTTCCCACTTACACTGCATATATTCAGTTTTATCCAAGAGCATTTATTAAGTGTCTACTATGTGCCAAGGACTGTTCTAAGCATTGAGGATCAGTTGATGAGACAGTCCTTATTGTTAAGAAGCATTATTCTAATGGGTAAAAACAACACACAAAAAGGAGGAAGTAGAGGAGAAGATAGAGGGAAGATAGAAAATAGATGGCACCTGGGATGAAGGCATTTTGTTCTATGGAGGTGAAACCAGAAGAGACAGAAATTGCAAAATTGAACAGCCTGAAAGTCAGATTCTTTCCTCTAGACAGTGGGAGGAGTTTATGGGTAAAGGAGGCTGAGACACATGATATCAATCAAAACTCACTGAAGAAAATGATTCCTTGAAAATTAGAATTGGGCAAATGGAAGCTAGTAATTCCATTTTATATATATATATATATGTATATATATATATACATATATATATATATATATAATATAAACAATAAAACAAAGACAAAGGAATTAAGAAATAGGATATCATGTGAAATATCCTAATGGAAAAAATATTGATCTGGAAATAGTTTGAGAAGTAATTATTGAACTATTTAAAAGTCATGATAAAGAAGGGTGGAGCCAAGATGGCAGCTTAGTAGCAGTGAAACCTGAAACCAATTTGACAATCCTTCCAAATGAATCCTTTAAACGTGCCTCAAAAAAACAAAAGTCAAAAACCAACAGCAAGACAAAGTGAGGGGGATCTCCAGCTGAATACAACTTGAAATGTAGGCAGAGTCAATTTTCATGATATAAGGGGGAACCAGAAGTAAAATTGCACAGAGAAGCGTGATGGCTAGCTACCCCTGACCACCTACTAAACTAGATTCTAAAAATGAACTTGGCCAACTTCAGGATCCTAGGAACATATCTCCATCAACAACAGAGCACTCACAATCCAGACCCATCCCTTGAAGTCCTGGGCCCTGGCACAATATTGTAGTGAGGTCCAGAAGTTTATAGTACTTGGCCTATTCAAGCCTGCTGTGTAGTGAAGCCCTTAGCCCCAGAGCAAAATATCTAGGAATTCTGAGTCCTACAAGCCATCAGTAGAAGAGATAAAACAATTAGCTTTCAGAACTCTCAGACCACAGGCAAATAAAGTTGGGGAAATTAGTTATCCCCTTTTTTCCCCATCCTTTAAAAAACACATAACCTCCAAAAAAATTTATGGAGATAAAGAACAAAACACAGAGTCAATACAGGATGGTGAGATCCAAGAAACTACCTGCAAAATTTCAAAGAAAAATGGAAATTGTTCTCAGGTACTGGAATAAATCAAAAGGAATTCTAAAATCAAATAAGACAGGTGGAAGAAAAATGGGAGAAAGAAATGAAAGTAATAATAAAAAAAGAAAAAGGGCAGTTTAAAAAGAAAAATTGGTTAACTGGAAAAAGAGGAATCAAATGAAGAAAAGAGTATTTTAAAAATAAAATTGACCAATTGGAAAAAGAAACAAAAAAAATCCAAATGATGGAAAGAGTTCCATAAAAAGTAGAAAGGATGAAATGGAAAATAAGGATTAAAAAGTCATGGGGGGAATCATTCTCTAATGATTAGAATAAGGTAAATAGAAGCTAAGAAATAATGAAACAAAATCAAAGGAATGAAAAAATAGAAATGAAATCTCTCATTGAAAACATAGCTACCTTTCAAAATAGATGAAGGATTGACAATTTAAGAACTTCTCGACTACCTAAAAGTCATGTTAAAAATAATAAACACCTAAATATCATATAACAAGGAATTATGAAAGAAAATTGCCCTTATATTTTTGGACAAGAGGGTAACATAGAAATTGAAACAATTTCCAGTACTTGCTACAATAAATCTGTAAATGTCAACTCCCAGGAACATTATAGCCATGTCCAGGAGCTCCCAGGCCAAGGAAAAACCTACTGCAAACAGCGATAAAGAAACAATTCAAATATCATGGATCCCTAGTCAGGAGTACAATGAATGTAGCAGATTGTACATTGAAGGACCAGAAAACTTGGAATATGATATTCTGGAAGGCTAAGGAACTGGGTTTACCACACAGAAACACCTCACCATTAAAACTAACTATATTTTAGGGGGAAATATGGTCATTCAATAAAATAGAATATTTCTAAGCATTTCTGAAGAAAAGACCAGAAACAGAAAATGTGATGTCCAAAAAATATTCAAGATAAGAATAAAAATGCAAATAAGAAAGAGAAAAAAATAAGAGTTTCAATAATGCCAAATTGTTTATATTCTTATATGGAAAGATGATATCTATCACTTAAAATATCATTGTCATAGTAGTTAGAAGTATATATAGACAGAGGATATGATAGTAAGCTGATTAGGACATTCAAAAAATATCTAGGGTTGAAAAGAGGATTATACCATGAGAAATGGGATGAGAGAAGTAAAATGGGGTAAATTATATCACATAAAGAGGCTCAGGGGAAAATACTATTACATCAGAGGGATAGATGTAGGTGGTGATGAGTAATATTTAGACCTTGATCTCATTGGAATTGTCTCAGAGAGGGAAACATATCCAGATTTGTTGGGGTGCAGAATCCTATCTGATAGAGAAGTTGAAGGGGAATAATAGAAATGGTGGTGGGGAGGGGAGTAATATGAGGGAGGAGAATTGGGGGGAGTGATTAAAAGCAAAACACTGGTGTGGAGGGAAAGGGTGAAAGGAGAAAGGGCAAGAGTAAAAGAAGAAATGGCCAGTATTATTTAATATTTTACTATAAATGTTAACTTCAGCAAATAGAAAAGAAAAAGAAAGGGGAGGAATTAAAATAAGCAGTAAGGAAACTAAACTATCACTCATTGGGGATGATATGATGGTATACATAGAGAATCCTAGAAAATCAAGTAAAAAACTAGTTGAAATGATTCATAACTTAAGTAAATTTGCAGGATATAAAATAAACCGACACAAACCATTAGCATTTCTATATATTTCCAACAAAACTCAGCAGCTAGAGTGAAAAAGATAAAGTCCATTTAAAATGATTATAGACAATATGAAACTTGGGAATCTATTTGCCAAGACAAAAAGAGGAAGTATGTGAACACAAATGTAAAGCATTTTTGATACAAATAAAATTACATCTAAAGAATTGGAAAAACGTTATTTGCTTATGGATAGGCCAAACTAATATAATGAAAATGATAATCCTAGATAAATTAATTTACTTATCCTGTACAATACATATCAAACTACCAAAAACTATTTTATAGAACTAAAAAAAAAGAAATTCATCTGGAAGAAGAAAAGATCAAGAATACCATGGGAACTAATAAAAAATATTGAAGAATGGTAGCCTAGCAGTACCAGATATTAAACTGTTCTATAAAGAAGTAACCATCAAGGTAATCTGGATCCTGGCTACAAACTAGAAGGGTGGATCAATGGGATAGACTAGGGGTAAACTACCTCAGTAATCTAGTGTTTGATAAAACAAAAGATTGAAAACTGCTAGGAAAATTGGGAAAACATTATGGCAAAAATTAGACTTAGATCAATATCTCACAGTTAAAGGATATGAATAGGCAGTTTTCAGATGAAGAAATAAAAGCCATAAAAAAGATCCCAAATAGAATATTTCAGATAGTTATTTTTTAAAACCTGCTGTGACATATTAGATCTAAAATTAAAAATAGAAATTAAAGAAATCCTCTGATCACTCCCTCATAGAGATTCCAAAATGAAAATTCACAAGAAAATTGTAGTCAAATCCAGAATCCCAAGGAGAAAATACTGCAAACAGCTATAAAGAAACAATTCAAATATCACAGTCACAGTTAAGATTTAGTAGAATCTACCTTAAAGTAGTGAAGAGCTAGGAATATCATATCCCAGAATGTAAAGAATTTAGGATTATATCCAAGAGCAAATCACCCTGCAAATTGTTTATAATTATTCAAGGGACAAAATGGATATTTAATGGAATAGAAGATTTTTAAGCATTCCTGATGAAAAGTCCAAAACTGAAAAGAAAATTTGACATTCAAATCTAAAACTCAAGAGAAGCATTAAAAAGATGTATTGATATATTGTATATTTTAAATATGAAAAATAGTTTCAACATAACTGGTATTTACTTTTCCATTCTTCATTCCTATGAGTGGTTGCGTTCAAAGAAGGTAATGATTCCCTGAATTATAGATTACCTTATTGGTGGCTACTCTTAAATTATTGTATCATGAATTACTACTGGCATACCGCTCACTCACTGTCAGTTAGTGGGTATAATTAGTTCTAGTAAAGGCATTTAGGCAATAAAAATGGTGCAGTGGTAGAGTACTGGGATTAGAGTCTAGGAAGACTCATTTTCCCAGGCCTGGAGATGGAGATTCTTGGTTCTAATCTGGCCTCACACACTTGATAGCTATGTGACCCTGGAAAACTCACTTAATCCTTTTGTCCTCAGTTAGCTATTTGTAAACTGAGCTGGAGAAGGAAATGACAAACTACACAAGTATTTCTGCCAAGAAAACCCCAAATTGGGTCATGAAGAGTTGGACACTGCTGAGAAACAACTAACTCACAAAAGACATCCATTTATTTGCTCTATTAAGAAAGATAGCAAAAAGGTTTTATTCCCTATAAAGTTTTTGTGAACTCTGAGAGTTTAACATAGTATATGTCTATAACAGAAATGGAACACACACATGAGGAGATGCATAACCAAGATGATTTAGACCTTTAGTGTTATTGGTCCTCAGGGTCTTTTATTTCCACTTGAGTGCTCATGAGTCTTCTCTGTTGCTACAACATTTCTGCCATGAAATTTGTTCAGCTGAGGATCCAGGTTTGACTTCTCTCTCCAGCATGGCTTTACTCTTCCTGGAGTTCTCAGATGATTATCCTCTTTGCTTGGAGAAGTTGGTTGCTTCCTTAGTTTCCTAAGGGATTGAAAGAGATAGGAAGGGTTTTTCTAATTTTATATCAAAGGTCTGCTACTAAACCCTTACCTTTGTTTTAGAACTGAGACTGTGTATTGGTTCCAAGGCAGAAGAGCAGTAAATGGTAGGCAATTGAGATTAAATGCCTTGCCCAGGATCATACCATTAGAAAGTGTCTGAAGCCAGATTTGAACTTATTTCTTTTTTACTCCAGGTCTAGCATCTTGGTCACTGTGCCACTTTTTAATTTTTGTCTATTTGGAATGTAAATCTTTGTTTCTTTCTATATTAAATATTATGTATTAATTAAATGACCCTGCTTCAAAACATTTCTCCTTCACAGAGGAAAGTGAAGTTGCATCCAATATCCCTCCCCTTCTCAACAAGTCTCTCTCAGGAATCAGGTTCCTAATGGAACTACCCACTACTGGCTTTGACTTGACTGAAGACCTTTTGACTCAAACTCTCACAGATTCTTAGGAAGTGACCAGATATTTAGCTTTATTTGCTAGCTATTTCTCTAATTCATTGGAGACAAGTGTCTACTCTTAAAAATCAAAACAAAACATTAAAATGCTAACTCTAATTTCATATTTCATTCTTGCATATTTTTCACTTTTAACCTTGGCAATAAGTTCATTTATCATATTTTGGCACATTCAACAAAACAGGAAATATTTAAAGTTCTATGAAGCTCTCAATTCATAGTGGATTTGTAGTTCAGAAAATTCTAGGACTGTATCTTCATGAACATAAAGCAGGTGATCTTTCAGAGATTTTAAAATTTACAATATTTTCCCATAGTTATATGATTTATGATATTTACAACTCCTCTTTCCTCTCCCCTCCCAAATCCGACAAGCAATTCCACTGGGTTATTCATGTATCATTTTCAAAATCTATTTCCGTATTATTCATATCTGCAATAGTGATCTCTTTTCAGCGATTATTGAGAAATTCAGTGATAAAACCAAGCAACTAACTTTAACTAGTGTTATTTTAGAATTATGTAAATAAAGTTTAAATTTTAGAAGGGGGATGATCCTGGCATTTATGATTTTCCATTTCACGTAGCAAGGAGATGCATTTTAAATCAATGTTTTATTAGTAACGTTTCATATTTAGTGCTTAAATATTTAATATGAGCAAGTGACTACTTCATTTGGCAATTACGGGTAGAAATCTCTCACAACTATTAATGGGAGGAGTCAAAATTATTTCAGACTGCTATCTGTAAACAGAGAGACAGACATACAGGCAGACAGGGAGAGACAGAGACACAGGGATGGAGAAATAGAAACAGAGAGAAAGTCAAAGTCAGAGGCAAAGATAAAGAGAGACACAGACGAAGGGATAGAGAAGCAATAGACAGAGATTCCCAAATGGAAAATGAGGGCATGTGTCATGAGTGAATTCATTAGTAAGTGTTTTATCCATGTCCTTACCTACAAAGCAGTGTTCCAAATTGTTGTCATTTTACTGAATCATTTTTCTTGAAAATAATTATTTTTAAATGTCTGTTTGATTTTCCTCCTATCATCTGTAAGTAGGAAACAATATAAATATTATTCCTTTACTGACATAGAACATCATCAGCATTCAATTAATCTCCTTAATGAAAAAAGTACAATGGTATGAGTGATCCTTTAGAATTCTCCTTTTTAATTTTTTTGGAATTCCCTCCAATCATGGATAAAGCTGACAGTATGGGAACCATGGATAATGCTGGTAGTCTGAGAACTTGTACTCTCTCTCAGGAAGTAACCTAATCATATTATAAAATAGGTGCCAATTCAAAAGGAGCTCTAAATCCACAGAATCTCAGTCTGCCTTCTCTCTATGCCAATTCAAATTGAATTTAGTTTCATTTTCTCTTAAACTGATCAAAAGCAGCAGTTTGGAGAGAACTTCTGTCTATACTCACTTGGATCCTATTAGCATAGAGTCAAAGCAATGGGTTCTACTGATTTTGAGTTTAAAGTAATCATGCTCAGGTGAGGAACAAACAGAAGCTGAACAGATATAAATGGGGCATGTTTAGAATGGAATAAGATTGGAGTTGTGATTTCATTAGCCAGGGGAATTCACAAATAACCAAAATCTCAAACCAATGCAGTTCAGCATTGTTTCTACAATTTATAAGCTTACAGGTTTGCCTAGAGGATGCATTAATGGCCAATAGACAGTATGTGCCATAAGCAGGACAGAAAATCAGGTCTTTCTGACACCAAGACCAGATTTCTATCTCTTTTCCATACTTCTTGTGGTGTGCTACAACCAAATAAAAATTGTCAGAAGATCCCCCTGCCTCTGGCTCTCCAGCTGTATCAATGATGGAAAGGCTCTCTTATGAATCACTACCATTTTGGCTCCATTTATCTTCATCTATAGAATGAGGATGTCATAGTAGAGTGTGTAGCATCCTGGGATCATAGTCAAGAACATGTAGGTTTTAATCCTTTCTCAGAAATTTGTTCACTCTGTCACCCTGAGCAAATCACTTAAATCTTCAGTTTCAGCTTCCTCATCTGCAAAATGGGGATAATAATAGCACCTACCTTATAAGACTGCTCTAATACTCAAATGACATAATGTATGTAAATTAATTGCAAATTCTTAACATTTATATAAATGTTGGACATCATCATTACCACCACCATTATCAACATCACCCTTATCATCATTAACATCATCATCTCCTCCAATTCCTATTTCTGATTTTTTGGCTTTACAAGTCGCCAGAAGATGTATTTAATTAAACTATGGGAAATTATTGGGAGATAGCAAAGGGAGAGGATGGACAAACAAAAATGACTAAATACTAAGGATTAGAAAAAAATATTTTTTCCTGATGGCCAGTCCAGATAGTACCAGTTACAAAATTGAAGCTATAGTTTGATTCTCAAATGTTCACTCTCAGTTCCTATTTATCCACATGCAAGACAAGTCAGAAAAAGAGACAAGAAAGTACTCAGGAAAAACTCTTACTGATAATGGAGACTTGACAATTATGAGAAGTGATGACTTGTACATTCTGTACAGTTTTCCTATGAAACCAGATTTTCAAGGTCAGCCTATCTTCAACAGAATACTCTTTAAATGCCTCTTTGGCAACAATAAGTCTCAAATTCTTGTCAAAAAGGCCACAAACAAATCTATCCAATGTAATTCATTTAGATTCGTGGTATCACACTACGAGGATGGAGATCCATTAAGCATCAGACCTTATTAGTTTACATTTGGAACAGCTTCTTAGAATCAGAAGTGCCCATACATCACCTAGTTCAAAATGCACAATTTAGATAAAGATGCTGAGAAAGGAAAGATTTTTTCAGTGTCTTAAAGCTTCTAACACAACTTTTCTTCCTCCTAATCCAAAGCTCTTTGCAATACGCTGGTCCAATTTATAATAATTTGCAATTTTCTGGATGTTGAAACACATCATTGAAAAATAAGTCCTTCCTATTCACTGGAACTCCTCTTTCTGACTTAGTTTACAGAAGAAATCCATACCAGAGGAAGCTTAGCTTCCAGAAAGCTTCTGTTTATGTTGGCCTGGGTCAAACATTTCTACTTTTATGGACTTTCTAGGAAGGCATTTTTGTTGAAACAGAATTATATGTTTTCAGTTTAAGATCACCCAAGAGGCTTATAATTATCAACCACTTCTGAATTCCTATAGCTTTGCTCGTCCTCATGCATCTGGCTCATGTGATTTTATCAATACTTTGTCAGTCCTCAGTTTGATTGGAAGCCCTTCAGGGATTCTTAACCCAGGGCCTACGAACTCTAAAAAGTGAAACCATATTTCAATATAATTAGTTTTCTTTGTGATCCCCTGAATTTTATTTTGTCATGAGAAATATTATTCTGAAAAAGAGTCAAAGGCTCCTCCAGACTGCCAAAAACATCCATAAAGCAGAAAAGGTTAAGAACTCACTGCATCAAAGGGAAGAGAATATTCTTGAAAGTCACCCAGCACAGTAACAATGCATCCAAAGAATTCTATTGTTATCATCTCATTCATGTTTTTTCAACATTATTTATATTCTACATCTAATATGCAGATTATGATTTCCCCTCACTTTATTTTTCCATATTTCAAACTGACTTTAGAAAATCTGTTGTCATGGCAAGAGAATTGAACTTGGTGTCCAAAGATGTGTTTTTCAACTCTTGCAATTTCATTTATTCAATTTATTCAATATCAATTCAAATTACTCAACCACCTATCTCAGGAGAGTGAACAGATTCTTCATAGATTTAAAGTTGAAGACCACCTGGTCCAACTCACTTGTTTTGTATATGAGGAAACTGAGGAAAAAGAGGAAAAGATTAAGTGACTTACTCAGAGTCACATAGCTAAGTAGTTTTTAAGGCAGAATGAAAACCCAAGTCTTCCTGATGCCATATTTACTACCCTATCAATGACAGCATTTTATGATTAAGAGAATTCTTTGCAATTTTTAAATTACCTTAGAAATGTGAGTTCTTATTATGGCCTAAGATCCCCAAATTCATTTAATGGAAGAGCTCGGATTAGGCTTTGTGTCTTCTTCTAATCAGTCCAGTGGCCTTCTGCTATTTTATGCTTAGCGATGCTCTTCCTGAGTATTCTTTTACATCTTACTTTGGATAACACGTCTGATCAAAGCAGGGACTCTTTCCTTGCTAATCTCGCCTTGGTGTAACTTCTACAAATGGTATCAGCCAATTAACAGCTCTTTAATCTAATAGATTGTGTATCAAGCCTGGGTGACAGGAAGACAGGGCATCAAACTAATTAACAGCCTGCTGCAGAAGAAGGAAATTGCTTCTTGCTCAACAAACATTTAATAGGTAATAAAATGAGCCTGAAAAATGTGAAACCAGCTTGGCACTTGGCTAAATGAAAGCCTGTAAGTTAAGATGGAGGCAGGTGGGGTGACAAGTGAGAAGTGTTTCGAACTAAGGTGATTAGTGCTGTCAAAACATTTCACCTTTTTATATTAATGGGGAAAAATGACTGCTTGCAAAAGGGAAGGAGGGGGACCTTTTGAAGTGACCTTTTCTTTTTCATGAAAAATCTTCAAAATTAAATGAGATTTCTAAGAAAAGTTATGAAGTGTGCTGAGATGCTTTTCAGAGGAGAGTAGTGGAGAAAACCCTGGTTTGGTTGTGTATCTGGGACTAAATCCTGCCTTTGACACTTACTGCAACTACTGTGCCCTAGAACACGTCTCTCAATTTCTCTGAACCTCAGTTTCTTCCTCCGTAAAATAGAAAGGTTGGACTAGATGGAATCTAAGGTTTTGTCCAAGTCTAAAGCACTGATCCTAGGTGAGAATCCTACTTGATTTTCTGAAATCAAATGGAGGACAAGAACAGACCCTTCATGTTGAAAACAGGATGGATGGTATTAGCTTCAAACCCTGACCTTCTCTTTTGACCTATAATTGATCTGAGTCTTGATATATAAATGAAATATTTCCCTCAGTAAGTCATTTCTGATAAGAAATTGCCATTAACTTGATTTAAATGAAATTGTAAAGTCTCAAGACATCTGAAAAAGACTCAAATGCAAATCATGAAAACCTGGAGCTACAGATTTGCAAATATAGATGTGAGAATATATATTTAATACATTTATAAGTAAATATATTTATTTTGTTATAGATTATAATATTATGTATTTAATATATAAAATAAATATATTTGAATATATGCATATATATGCACATGCACAAAAAGTACTATGATGGTTAGAATGAGTGGTGATTAAAATTGTAATTAACCCTTGTCACAAGACTGTTAATAGCTAGATTTATTAATAAGAAAAAAAAGTAAGAGAGAATTATAGAGAGGAGGTAAAGAATATTCTAGCCTAATAATCTGGAGCCTAACAACTCAGTGTCTGTCTCTGAATCTCAGCCTCAGAAAATAACCCCCTTCCTCCCAGCTTTCTGCTGGGTCTCATCTAATAAATCCTTACTATGCCCACTAGTTCTCTTATATCACTCCCCAGGAACCAATCACAGTTTTGCAATTAGCTTCAACACCCAGTGGGGCAGTGCTTGTGGGATCAATTTTGTGGTTGCTGATTGACCCAAATTCAAAACAAATGGAAGGGAAGTCTAAATCCCTCATTGATCATATCAAATCACGAATTCCCTTCTCCCAATCCCCCTTGTGATTCTACTGGGAGATGAACATGTTGAAATCTCCACAAATGAGGGCTTTAGGAGATTAACATACCTAATATCCCCAATGAATCATTTAAAATAACCAATGTATATCTCAAAGTATTCTCCCACTAACAGGGAATAAAACTTTGTCCCATCTAGGGGGAAATTATAGCAACCTGGGAACAAGAGGGAAATAAAAGAGAAAGAAAACAAAAACAGTAATTAATAGACACATTGACAAAAAACCAATTAGAGGGCAGTCCCTTTTGGCCTAAGAATTTATATTCAGAATAAATGTCTTCAAGCCCCTTCGATTCAGTTCATTCTGGATCTCTTGATGCAGTGTGTGGTTTCCACAGTCATCTCCATTGCATCCACTTCAAAAAAAAATCGCCTTCCTGATTTGAGAAGTGGTCGAGTATCTTCTCCTAAAATTCCTCCAAAAGATTTTCAAACTCTGGATTTTAGGACAACCTTACAATTAAAACCATATAGTACAGAATAAGAATAAGAATACAAAAAGAAACAGAATAACAATAACAAGAACCAAAAGTAGTCCATGTGGGGTTACTCAGTTCTATGTGGGGTTTCTCCAAATGGAAATTCCTTGTAAACTATTTTTAAGCCCTTGCTTTGTCTTAGAATTGATACTAATAAGTTCTAAAGCAGAGGGAGTAAGGATTAGGTAATTGGGGAAAAGCAACTTGCCAAAGTTTACACCGCTAGGAAATGTCTGAGGCCAGAGTTAAACCCAGGACCTCCGTCTGGTCTCTAGACCTGGCTATCTCTTCACTAATCCATCTTGTAAATTCACTAATCTCTTGTAAGAAGCTAGATTTTAACCATATTTTCCTTCCCCTTTAAAAATGCATATTTCACAGCTTTTAAAAGTCTTTCCTTGAGATTTGCTAATCTTTAGAATTTCCCTATTGTTCACTCATTATACTTTTTAATGGGAAAATCATTGGTATTATTATCTTTAATAATAATAATGTGCTTTAAGGTTTGCCAGGGCTTTATGAATATCTCATTTTATCCACACAATAATGCTGAAGGCAGGTACTATTATTATTTCCATTTTAAAGACGAGAAAAGTGAGGCAGAGAAAGGTTATATGCAGGGTTGCAGTTAGAAAGAGTCTGGGAGTGGATTTTAGTTCTTGTCTTTCTGGCTATAGATTCATCACATGAAGAATCATTGAACTGCTTTAGTACTTATTCAACTGACTTTCAATGAGATTATAACTTAGTGAGGAGGTCATCTCATCCATGATGAATGGAGTAAAGAACATTAAGCATTTCCAAAACCCTTCTATTGTTTCTTTGTAGTCTATATGATGATTTTGACACTTCTTGGGAATGATTATTTGCCTCCAAGATGTCCAGAATTATGCTAGATTCCTGGATTCTGGGAGGCTATTGCAAACTCACCCTTGTGGCCCCTGTTCATTCTCCACCTCCCACCCCCCAGATTAATTTGTTCTTCCTAGTCATTGCAGGAGTTCATCTCTGACTCAGTTTATTTTTGTTCACTAGAAAGGAACTATCTATCCACCTTTGCTGCCATTCTGAATTGGCCAACATCATGAACTCTTTCTTTCTCTCCAAGATTCTCTCTTCTTACTTATTATTGGCAAGTGCCTAAACAAAAATAAAACCATGTTGTCTTGTCCTTGCAAAAACGTCCGAATGCACCTGCACTTGGAAACCTGAATCTGAACGCAATTTTGGTTGGCAAACCTCAAGAGCTATAATAGATCTGGCAAAAGAGTCAGGAAAGATAAATGCTGAGAAGAGACATTACAAAAGTATATATTATAATAACATGAAGATTCAGATTAAGCAGAAGACAGACAGGTTGTTCACTGAATGCTTTAATGTTAGAATTAGGTGGTACCACCTGATACCTCAAAAATATCTAGGGGACAAGCACCTACTCAATCAACAGATATTTATTGAATCCCTGGAGTGTACTATAAATCCCAACAATGTAAAATAATTATTTCTTCAGCAGGAAGTCTGGATTGACAAAAGGCTTTAAAAGATTTAAATACATTTGAGACATATGATTTATTATGACTTAGTGAGAGATACAGCGAGGCAACCTGCTGTACTGCAGTAGTCTCAGTCTCAGATAGAAAACCTGGGCCACTGAAAGGCATGTAAATATTTCAATAAGTCACATACTGACTTAGAAAATCACTTATCTTATATTCTAACTAGGTTTTACATAGCCCTTTATATTTAGAAAGAATTTTTGCTCACATTATTTCATTTGATTCTGATTTGATTCATATTACTGGAATAGAGGTATTCTTATTATTATTCCCATTTGACAGATGAGGAAACTGATATTCAAACAGGTTAGCTGGCTAGTCATGTATTAGTTCCTGAAACTGGATCCAGTGCTCTATTCATTGCATTACTGGGCTGCCTCCATTGAGTGATGATGGAGAGTGCAAAAGCCTTTCCTTAGTGGAGTAAACTGATCATTCACAGTCCATTTTAGGAGTGTCTGATTGTGTGTTTGGATGGTGTTGTTGATGGTGATGATGGTGGCATATCTTTAGCCTTTGTCAGGGTAAAAGAAGTCAATATAGTAAGGTGGAAGGAATATTAAACTTGGAGTCAAAAGATATATGTCTGAATACAGGTCTTGCCATTTATTGTCTCTAGTGGATGATATAGACTATTGACTTAACTATTACAAGTTTTTTTTAATGTTCTAATAGGAAGTATTGATCAGAAGAACTACATTCTGAGTTAGAAGGGTACCTGTGAGGTCATGCAATTCAGTCTTTTGAGAGAAACACAAAATCTCCAAACTTGAGCCTCTCTAGTCCAACTGATGCCCCAAAGGGATTCCCATTATAACATACCTGACAGGTGATCAGTCTCTTAACAAAGATTTCCCAGGATGGAGAATCCAAAGCTTCCTGAGACAAACCATTTAACTTTGGAATAGTTTTAATGCTTATTAAGGTTTTTTTTTTTCTTCTCCCCCAACCCCCCATAAAATAAAGTCAAAATTTGCTTATCTGCGGTTCCTACTTCTGGCCTCCAATTCAAAGATCGAGTTTTAGAAACAGAAAGATGAAAGAGAATTCAGAAGATAATCTGATCAATTCCTTTCTCATTTTATAGTTGAGGAAATTGAGGCTCAGGGAGGCAAGTCTAGAAACCTGGATCTCTTACTCTAGAAACAACCAGCATTCTTTCCACTGTCCCAAACTCTGGGTCCAAAATGAAGTCTAGTTTCTCTTTGCTGTTATGATCCATTATACATTTGAATACTGTGATCAAGTCCCCATTGTATCTTCTGATGTCCAAGCTAAATAGCCCTAGTTCCTTCAACCAATCACTTTGTGACATGGGCTCAAGCCCTTTTACCACCCCATTTATTCTTCTCTGGATACTCTACAACTTATTAATGCACTTCCCAACTGCACTTCCCAGATATAAACAGAGTTCTTTTGATGAAATCTGATAAATGCAGACTATAGTGGAAGCATTACTTCCTTAGTCCTGTAAAATAATCCCTTCTTAATCCAAGTAATTGATAGCTAAACCCAGTTATCTGAGGTTCTCCCCTAGAGACTCCTTGCCATATTGACAATGATAATTAACAATTACATTTTGAATCACACCTTCAACCACTCCTGAAACCCAGTAATTATATTTTAATCAAATTCACATCTCTCCACCTACTCACAAGAATCATATGAGATATTTTATTGAAAATTTTCCTTTCTTTCAATCTAAGTAATATATACTTAAACCATTCCTATAATCTACCAGTTTAGAGACCTTATGAAAAGGTATGTTATTTTGTTTCCTTCATGGATCTCTAGTGTATACAATATGCAGCTTGTTTCACAAGACAACCATGGAAATATGTATTATATGAAAACATGTGTACCACCTATATCATATTAGCTGCTTTCATGAGGGAAGGAGAGAACATGGATTACAAAATATCAGGAAATTATCTAAACATAAAAGGATACTATGACCTATTCCAAATGAAACTGAATGCATAATCTTTGCTTTGTAATCATTAATTTCTTTCAGGTTGCTGTTGTTCAGTTGTTTTTCAGATGCGACCAACATTTTGTAGTCTCATTTGTGGATTTCTGTTGATGTGATTTGCCATTTCATCCTCTAACTCATTTTACAGAAGAGGAAATGGAGGCAAACAGGGTTGAGTGACTTGTCCAAGGTCACACAGCTACTAAGTGTCTGAAGCTGGGTTTCAGTTCATGAAGAGGAGTTTTTCTTGACTCCAGTTCCAGCACTCTCTCCCCTGTGCCACCTAGATGCCCATTGCTTTCATAAACACCCAATATTTCTTTAACTTTTCAGACTTCCCCTAGAATTCAAAGTCAAGCTCATTACGCTATAGTTTATAAAATATTTCCTTCTCTATTTCAAAGATCAGGTCAACATTTTCCCTTCCTCAATTTTGTGATTTCTCTATCTTCCAAATACCACTGGTAGTGAGTGATTCAGCAAGTACATTGACTAATGCTTTCATCAACTTAGGAAATAGTTCATTAAAGAAAATGACTTGGATTTATTGAGGGCAACTAGGCTCTTTTCTCTTTTTCCCATTCTCTCCTTTTACTTTCCCCCTGACTCTTGGGTCATCCATGGAAGTCAAACAAGAAGAATGTCATGGTCACTTATTAGAATATGGGCTGAGAGTCTCCAATCACAATCCTCTATGATATGTCTAGCAGGCTTTACCATCTTTTCTGCTGCTGTGTCCTAAGTTATTTTCAACCATCTTTGTAGTTACACATTTCAGATTTCTGGCCATTGCCATTTGCCATGCTGGTGTACCCTATGCTCTTTCCCATCAGTCTCTCCACTGGGCCATTAGGGTTGCCTGACCTTTCCTTCCACCCTCCAGCTGAACTCTCTTCTGTGTCCTGCCTCCCCACAATTAACATATGAACCCTTTGAGAATGGGTGCACTATCTTTCTATTTCCATTTCTACCTCCAGAAATTAGGAAAATGTTTGGCACATAATAAGCATTTCTTAACTACCTTTTAGTTCATTATTATTTACTGACTGTTCTTGGGCATCACCTCCCTATTAGCTATTTTTATCCTATTTTTATCTTTGCAGAAAAATGAGAACTTGGCAAGAATTGGACAACTCCCTCCTTCCTCTTTTCAGTTACTATTATGTCATTGTAATGGAGGGTGGTTTCAGTAGATGGCAACAAGCCATCAGGTAAGCAGGTAGGATAGGAAAGACAAGGTAGAAACAGCCACAAAAGGAAAACAACCAGTCCCTCCAGGTCAACCCAGAGCCCAGCTCCAATCTCATTTAACTGTCTCACATTCCGCCCCCCGCATTCTAGAATCATTTCCCTGCATCTGCATCTCCCTGCAGACCCATCTCATATACTGAAATCCTCCCTTCTTTATAACATCATCCACCTTCAAGTACCTCTGCCTTCATGAATCCTATTTTTGTTCCCAGTTCCTGTAGGTCTCCTTTTTGTTGTCTTTAATTCCCCAGGATATCCTTTCTTTATTCTGATCCTTACTTTATTATACAGGATGGTATTTATGTTCATTTTATTACCTGATCTCCCTTCCATCATCTATACATTTCTTTTATGAAATCTCTGGGCTACTAAATAAACAATAAATTTCTTATAACACTTACTTATAAATAATTTATATTTTACTTAAATATGTTTACACGTTGTATAATATCCATGCATAATCTTATATATTTACATGCATTTTCTGTAAATAATATAGCTATATATAAATATATGTATGATATTCACTTATAACAAATAATTATGTTTTAAATAAATAAATGTTTTAATGATTTTTCTTTGCCTCTATATTGGGCTCTTGAGACAACTCCCATTTTTCCTCCTTATTGAAATGATGTCTTTTTTTTCAGTTCATTCCTAATATCTCTCAGTCTTTGGCTGATTTCCTTCATGTTCATGAGATCCTACTTGATTTTCATTGAATGCTGCTCCATACTCCTTTTTCACTATCTTTTTCTCTTAAAAAATGCCCTTCCAAATGTCCGTCACCAAGTCTCAGCAATATTCAGGACACCAAAGATGCTTTTTTTGTATTAGGACCTCTATATGCTCTTGATTGATGTGTACATTTTGGGTTTTGTTTAGAGACTTCTGAGAATTTAGATTTAACCAAGGCTTTTTTCTTTCAGTTTATCTTTCCTGCTTTCAAGTGTTTTATAGGCCCATTAGTGTCTAGCTTGGAGCCTGTCCATAGTAAGTCCTTTCCCTTCCTTTTTAGTTTCAAGACTATTTCAGTGTGGGGCATCTAAGTGGAGAAGTCAAAAGAGTGTTGAACCTGTAGTTGGGAAGACCTGAGTTCAAATGTTGCCACAGACATTTACAAGTTTGACTTTGGAAAAATCACATAACCTCTATTGACTGAACTATAAAACTGAGATGATGATGATGGTACTTACCTCCAAGGATTATTGTGAATAGCAAATGAGATATTTATAAAGTACCTAGGACACTTCCTGGCACATAATAGAAAGTACAAACATTATTATTATCATTTTCATAGGACTTCTGACAAAGATATTCTTACCAAATTTTTGGGGGGTTTAGTCCATCTCTGATAAGGAATCAATCATTCCTATTTACAGGTTAGTTGTTTAGAAGTCCAGATTCTATTTCCTGAGACTACCTATTTTGCCTCATTTTAAAGATAAGGAATTTCTGACCCAAGAAGGTAAAATATCTCATTTGTTATAATGCAGCATTCAAGTGGAAGACCAGGATCTGAATAGAGGTTTTCATGCTCCAAATACATTCACAGAAGATTCTGTCACCCCTATGTACCTTTATAATGGCTTTGCTAAACTTAGGTGATTGTGTCATTGTCAACACTGATGTATCATACATATATATGATAGTCATAAAAACTAGAAACTGTTATGTATACTTAACCAAAACTGAATATTTGTGGAAGCTCTGCTCATCAATGTTATTGAAAAATAACAGGGAAAATGAGTGAACTAAATTGGGTTAAATGTTTACTATGTGCCAAGCTCTGTGTTAAGTTCTGATGATACATATAGAATATCAATACAGTTATTGCCTCTCAAGGAATTTATATCTTAGTTGGGAGAGATCATACATATAGAAGCAGGCAGCTTCAAGACAGATGGTTAGACCTGATGGTTTTCTATTTTCCCAGAATTGTAGGTGTAGACTTCCATGGACATTTAAGTGGTATAATCATCCTTGTCTACTATCCAAAAGAAGGGATGGATTCAAGGAGATGGGGAGTTGGTGTGTAAAGAGTCCCAATTTTGGGCAGCTGGGGAATGGGTCTAAGTTTGAGAGTGGGAATGGATGATGGATTCCCTCTTGCTGGGGTAGGGATTTGAGAGAAGGATCAGAATCCAAACCAAAGAGAGAAAAGGAAAAGTACTTTTATAGGAATGCTGGGGGAAGATGTCTCCTGGGTTCCATTTGGAATGTGGATAGTGCATCGGGAAAGGGTCTCTTTGCAATTTATTGAGTACCATAATCATGTGTACTCATTCAGAAAAGAACCTGTCCATTTTAGAATTATTCTCACTTGTCACATGGGTGAATAGATAATATTACTGAGAAAAGTAGACTGTATTCTTAGTCTATCCTATCATATACTAGATACACTAAGTTTCTATAGCAGTCTCAAACCAGATTTCTACTCCTTTCTACTCTAAGTTCTATTTATGATTCAAAATGACTATTATGATAACCTCCCAATTGACCTCACACACATAGATGTATATAGAGAGATTGTCTCCTTTTTCTTATCTTTTCTTCTCTCAGATGCCATCCTGACATTCAGTAATCAGCTGTTTTGTTCTCCCCAAAATGCTTTACATTTTCTGAATTGTTTTAGAATAGAAGGGGACAGCTCCCTACCTGAGTACAATTTCCCCATTCACCATAATGTTTCAGTGGCTTTGCATTATCATGCCCTAAATTATGTCAATTCCTTTGAATCAGTATATTCCATTTCAAGTGTATTTTGACATTTTATATATTTCTTTAGTTCTACCTGACATTTTGAGAATAACTATCTATTGATTTTTTTCATTAGTTATGTCCCTTGTGCCCATGTGGTGTCCAACACCTCCTCTGTAGCACCCTATAATAGAACAGGAAAGTTGACGTCTTGTAGAGGTCCAGGTCATGGCGACCATCTTTCTTCCTCATGGTGATGTGCTGTCATAGGCACTTTTGAGTCCTAAAGGTGAGTGGATTTTTCTATTCTGAATCTCACAGAGGGCAGGGATTTTTGAACCTGGCAACCAAATCCACAACAGAAAGATATTCTGTGCATCGTAGAATGGCACCAAGGCTTTAAGAGAGCTGGTGATGATAGGTATCCTTCCCATGAAATGAATGTTTACTCTGGGCAATCTGTAACAAAATGCACTGATCATTATCCTTTGTGTGCTTTGAGGAAGCAATCAAGGAAATAAATTCAGGATCTTAAGTATAAAGGCAGAATACTCTGATCTGCCAAACACATAATGAAGATAGTAATTATGTAGAGTTAACACATAATGTAACGTTCATGCTGTGTAACAGAAAACACATACCTCTACAATGGGGAGGAGAGTGGATCAGCATTCCTTGGGACTCCAATACAGGTTTCTGGAATTTTGTATCTGAATTATTTTCATTGTAATTTCACTTTTTATACAGTGATAAAAAGTTGAACTTTAAGTTACATTCAAAAACCTATTTATTAAGCATTTTCTGTGTCCAAGGTGATGGCATTGTAAAGACAGAAAAAATGTACTATTCCAGGTGCTAATGTTCTTGGGGGAATTAATTAAAATGAATAATAATAGAAAATGCCAGCTGATGCCAAAATTCATGCATTGAGATTACTTTTT
The DNA here is from genome assembly GCF_027887165.1 of Monodelphis domestica. NCBI lineage: Eukaryota > Metazoa > Chordata > Mammalia > Didelphimorphia > Didelphidae > Monodelphis > Monodelphis domestica. The sequence continues at coordinate 23,083,038 of NC_077234.1, forward strand.
CAGGGCTTAAAATTATTCACAATTCATATAAAATAACTTTAATAAATTACTTCAGCATTTTTAATTGTCAATGTGATATATTATGTAACCTAGCTACAAGGGATAGAATACCAAGAATTGGGCTTAATTTAGGTCACTTACATGCATGGGTGGACATGAGAAAATATGATCATAAAGAATCTTGCAGGAATGGCAGAAAAAATGTCAATAATGACTATATAAGGAGGCGGGGCCAATATCATTCACAGACAATCCACAAGCTCCAGTGTATTCCTGCAGAATAATTAGAATTATCCCCATCAGCTAAATTGGACTTTCAGAATGCTTCTTCTCTCCTTCTTCTTCTTCAGAGTTAGAGAGCACCTTAGCAGTCATTCTATCCAATCACTGAGCTATTCAGCATCCCTCTCCATAACATCCCCAACAAGTGGATATTCAGAGATTGCCAAACACAAGGGGTATTGTTGATTCCACTGTCTTCAAAATTTTGAGCCCTAAGAGTTAGGAATCTGATTTGAAATATGCCTTAACTTCCACCCATTGGTCCTTGTTTGGCTATCAAGGACCAGGCAGAGCAATTCTAATCTCTTTTCTACGTGAGCAATTTTTTTTCTACGTGACAATTTTTCAAAACTTTGAGAGGATTTTATCCATTTCTCCCCTCTTCCCTGTCCTGCTGTCTCCAGAACAGGCACATGGCTCTCCTCTGGATTATTTATAGGTTTGGTTGTTCACAACTGCAGCATAACATAGAAAGATTTAATAAAACAAACAGAATGATAATGCTATATAATATTACATGAAATCTTAAAAATTTAGAGAAGCAGATAACTTTGATCAGAAGAACAATGATAAGAGAAAAAATGCTAGTAAGGGGAAAGAACATTGGCCTCTTACTTGTGTATCCAGAAAAGGGAAAACCTGGGATGCAAGGGAAGGAATGACAACTTTTTTTTGGTAAAGATATTATATTTTAACAATTACATGTAATAAATTTCCATATAAGCTTTCCAAAGTTATATGATCCAAATTGTTTCCTTCCCTCCCATTCCTCCCCCATCCCAGAGATGACCAGCAATTTAATCTGAGTTATACATGTATTATCATGTAAAATATATTTCCATATTACTAATTTTTGTAAGAGAATAATCATATGAAATCAAAACCCCAAATAAACTACAGTGAAAAAGTCATATTTTTAGATCTGCATTCCTACTCCAACAGTTCTTTCTTTGGAGGTGGATAGTATTATTTGTCATAAATCCTTCAGAGTTGTCCTAGATTATTGTATTGCTGGGAGTAGCTACATCTATCAGTTTCTCATTCCACAATATTGCTGTTACTGTTTCCTATGATCTCCTGGTCCTGCTTATTTCACTCTGCATCGTGTATTAGGTAGATCTTTTCAGCTCTTTCTGAAATCATCCTGTTCAACATTTCTTACAGCACAATGGCATTCCCTCACCATCATCTATGACAATGTCCAGCCATTCCCCAACTGATGGACATCCCTTCAGTTTCCAACTTTTGCCACCACAGAAAGAACTGTTATAAGTATGTTGTATAAATAGGTCCTTTCTCCTTTTTTATCTATTTGGGATACAGTCTTAATCAGAGGGTCTGCACTGTTTTATAACACTTTGGGCATAGTTCGAAATTGCTCACCAGCAATGCATCAGTGTCTCAATTAGTTGCCACATTCTATCCAACATTTATCATTTTTCTTTATTGTCATAATGGCCAGGGATAAAAACTTTTTTTCAAATATTTAAAGGACTTCCACATGGAGAAAGAATTAGATTTGTTCTATTTGGTTCCATAGGACAGAATAAAGAACAATGACTGGATGTGGCCAAGTTGTCAATTTTGACTTGACTAGGGGAGTGGGATTGACACAGACACCAAGTTCTTTACTCAAACACCCACAGAAGTATGGGCAGCATTGGGAGGATATGGGTTCTGCCTCTTTGTAGGGCATTTAGCAGAGGTTGGTCAGGTTTGCCACTTGGGATATATGTTATGCTATGTGTTCTTTTTATCTTGATTTGGGCAAGATGTTTGCTAATTTCAAAATTCTATGATTTTGTGATTCTGGCTCTGAAGTTGGAGGACTTGGCTTGAAAATCAGCTTCTAATAGTGACCACCTTTGGAAACATGTGAAAGTCATTTGACTTCTTTGGGCCTCAGTTTCCTTATTTGTAAAATGAGAGAAGTAGAATACATGATTTCTAAGGTTGCTTTTCATTTTATATCAAAGTTCTCTGATTCTAAGAAAGCTAAATATTATAAGAGTTTCCCCTCTATTATCTTCCTTCTGTGTAATTATAATCTGTTATCCTAATAAGTATGATCCCCAGCAAAACTCCAATTCTCAGAACCCCACTCACTTCCTGTCATTATTAAATTGGGTGGGGGTCCATTTTTCACTGTCTTTCCTTCTTGTTGAGGCTTTGGTGGAGCAGGAATTTTTGAGCAGGTAGAAAAATGTGGTCATGTGGTTCTGTTTTGTCAGATAATAAACTTTATAAAAATGATACTTGAAGTATTGGACACTAATTTAAATCTTACACTTTTGAGTTTTATGATTCTCCAGTTAACTACATCCAACATTTCCTATTCCTTAACTATTTCTAAGACCCAAACCATTCCTTTATTTTCAGATTGGAGGATATCATTCTTGTCTTTATTTCCTCCATGAGTTTTTCCTCATGTACCTAATATACATCTTCTTTTACAATATGATGGTCATGGAAATACATATTGTATGATAACACATGTACAACTTATAAAACATCACCTGCTGTCTTGAGGAGGTTGAAGAGGTGGAAGGGGAGAACATGGATCACAATAAATGTCAAAAAGGTATTATTAAAATTGTGTCAAAATGTAAAAAATTAAAAAAAAATTCAGAAACTCAAAGTATTCCTAAATCTCCAAAGTTCCAGAGGTTTTTTTCCTCCTTAATATCAGGTATCCATTGTCATCTTTTTTCCCCTCTGGTACTGTGCTTAGACCTCAGACTATTAATAAGTAGTAATTAGTTCATTAGGGCTGCCGAAACACTGGTAAGGACCATTTACTTTTAAGGAATAACTTTAGGTAATCAGTCTCCATCTTTAAAGCATGGCACAGCATCAACTGCCCTGTGCAATCTGTCTCCCTCTTCTCTATATGTTAGAGCTAAACCAACAAATATGAACAACATTTTGGTATCCTCCATATGATTTTAGGGTGCTAAATGCCCCTTCCTGGTGCCCTTAGTCAGTTTAAATGAGAGGGAATCACAGGATTTCAGAATTAGAAGGTTAGAGGCCACGTGGTCTAACTCTTTTGTTGTCGGTGGTGCTGGTGGTGGTGGTAGTACAATGGATAGAGTCCAAGGCCTGGAGTCAAGAAAACTCATTTTCTTGAGTGTAAATATGGCTTCTTATTTCAAGCTATATGACCATGGACAAGTCATCTAACCCTCTTTGCTTTATTTTCCTCATTTGTAAAGTGGTCTGGAGAAAGAAATGGCAAATCATTCCATATCTTTGTCAAGAAAACCCCAATATGGATAAGAAAGAGTCTAATAGGACTGAAATGATGGAATAGAACCATCAAAAAGTACAATCTTGTCTGAAAAAAAAGTAGATAGCAGCAACTAGCGGCAAGATGACTGATAAGTAGCCATTGGGACTTTCCTTGAAAACCTCTAGAATCAATAAGACAGAAGGTAATGGGTAAAAAAAAGATGGCAATCACAGAAATCAGAGAATCTTGCAGAGACATGGGACTTTGGAGTTGACAGTTCATGGAAGGGAAACTTGAACCAGAAAATTGAATCCCCTTGACCACTTGACCAAGGTTACTAAATGAAGAAATAGAGCCTGGGCTATGTTATCATGAAAGCGTGTAAGTTTGCAGAGAGAAGTGGCCATGAGACTAGTAGGAAGATTCTGGAATTTGGCAGGAAGGGTTAAGCTGGGACTAAGGCTGTTTGTTGGCTGTCCCTCTGCAGAATCTCTGGATACTGCCATAATTTTTGACATTTGTTATTTTTTTCTTTTTAGATTTTGTTCTGTAACTTACTTTTAGTTCATCAGAGCACAGTCCATAGTTTGTTTTTCTTTATTATTGGAAATACTTAGCATGTTATTATTATTAATGTTTTTTTCAGAATGGGACGATATGTTTATATAATTTGAAAAAGTTTATTTTATTCACATTAACATGACATAATGAGCAATGTTCTATGCTAGACTATGGAGGCAGAAAGCCCTGGGATCAAATTCTACCTCTGATTCCTAGATGCTCAACCACAGGAATGTCTCTAACCTTCCAAACCTTAAGAGTCTTCATCTTAAAAATGGCCTTACTCCTTGTAGGATCTACCTTCCTGGGTCATCATGAGGCTCAACTGAAATAATTCTAGTAGGTAAATTACACAATTCAAACCTTCTATGTCCCTGTTGCTTCCTATCATTAGATTAGACTTCCATATTCTCAGGGCTCAACAATGTTTGCCTCAGAATGTACTGGCAAACTTCTTACTTTTCTTGAGTAAAAATAGTTTTATTGATATCTTCTACTCTTCCATCACTTTCACTCCTCACTGCTCTTCCTTGCTCTTCCAGAGAGCTGTCCCTTATAGAAAAGAATAAAGAGAGGAAAAATCTGTAAACCTAAACCACCCACTAATGAAACCAGGGGCTGTAGGGGCTGAAGCTACAGAGCACTGCTCACCTGCCTCATGCAAAGAAGGGAGGGACAACCGTCCTGATCGAGACATGTTGAACTGTTCTCTTTGCCTCTTACTTGTTCTTCATGGAATTCCATCTTTGGCACTGCTGAATGTCTAGGAACAATTGAGAATTGTTTAAAGTTTATATCCTTTTAATTGTGCCTTTTCTAGATGTATTAACATTGTTTTCAAATGCAGCTCACTCCTTCTTCTTCTTATATTTATTTTAACAACAAATAAATACTTATTTCAATAAAATATTTATTTTATTCAACAACAAAAATAATAATATTATGAGTGCTCAGTGTGTTTTTAAGCCTTTAAATGTGTTTCAAGCTTGGCCTATATTAACCTGTTTACTTCCTGCATTGTTGCTTTTTGCTTCTTATTTTCAGGGTTTCCCTACTTCCCAATTTTTGTGTTTTACATCTTGTCATCTTTGCTTAACTTCTTTTTTGTTATGTTATTATTTTTTTAGTCAACATTATTCCTTGGGTACAAGAATCATATTCTATTCCTTCTTCCCCTCTCCCCTTCCCCCAGTCCTCATGCAATTCCTCTGGGTATTACTTGTGTGTTCAGAACCTCTTTCCATGTAGTTGGTGTTTGCACTAGGATGCTCATTTAGAGTCTACATCCCCAACCATACCCTTCAATCCATGTATTCAAGCAGTTGTTTTTCTTTTGTGTTTCTACTCCCACAGTGTTTCCTCTGAATGTGGATAGTGGCTTTTCTCGTAGATCCCTCCAAGCTGTTCAGGATCACTGCATTACACTAATGGAGAAGTCCATTACATTCAATTGTGCCACAGTGTGTCAATCTCTGTGTACAATGTTCTCCTGGTTCTGCTCCTCTCACTCTGCATCACTTCTTGGAGGTCGTTCCAGTCTCCATGGAATTCCTCCACTTTATTATTCCTTTTAGCAAAATAGTATTCCATCAACAACATATACCACAATTTGTTCAGCCATTCCCCAATTGATGGGCATCCCCTCATTTTCCAATTTTTGGCCACCACAAAGAGCGTAGCTATAAATATTTTTGTACAAGTCTTTTTCCTTATTATCTCTTTGGGGTACAAACCCAGCAGTGCTATGGCTGGATCAAAGGGCAGACAGTCTTTTAGTGCCCTTTGGGCATAGTTCCAAATTGCCCTCCAGAACGGTTGGATCAATTCACAGCTCCACCAGCAATCTTTGCTTAACTTCTAGAAAGAAATCCCCATAACCATGGTTTTATTTTTTTCCTAATCTGCTGTGGGTATTTTATTTTATTTATTATTATTTTTTTAAACCCTCACCTTCTGAGGAGGAGTGGTAAGGACTAGACAATGGGGATTAAGTGACTTTCCCAGGGTAATACAGCTAGGAAGTATCTGAGGTAATATTTGAACCCAGGACCTATAATCTCTGGGATCTCTCAATCCACTGAGCCACTTGGTTATATTTTAAAAGTCTGCATTGAGAACTTAATTCTGATGCATATTCTTTTCTAATTTTTTATTTCATATATTTAATTTCATTTTTGAATTATTCTAGAGTTTCTTGTTCCCTACACTCTTAGGGTTCCATAGGATTTTGAATTTCATGAAGCACTGGTTTTGTAATATTTGTTAGGGGACTTGTATTGTTTGAAGATTGGAAATCCTTTTAGTTTTAAGATCATCAATGTTAATTTATCTGCCTGTGTTTTGGGCTGTTATTGAGGACTTCTGAAATTCTTGATGTTTCAGAAATTGTTTTTTGTTTTGTTTTGGTTTTGATTTTCATTTTATCATCTTTAAAAACCTTCTCCATTCCATTCATTTTTTGGTTACTCCTCTTTAACTGATAGGTGCAATGGCCTTTTGTCAATTCTCATACCTCTTGAACTTTCTGCAGCCTTTGACATTGCTGATTATCACCTTCTTGATGCTCTGTTCTCTTGAGATTTCTGTAATACTGCTCTCTCCTGGTTTTCCATCTATCTTTCTAATTACTTTTTCTCAGGCTCCTTGGCTAGAACTCCTTTCAGGTCATGTCTGCTAATTCTGGGTGTTCCAGAGGGCTTTGTCCTGGTCCCTCTTCTCTTCTCTGTATATACTATTTCATTATGATGACTTAAATTTCCATGGAGTCAATGATTTCCATTCAGATGATTATAAGACTGATTCGTAATCCTAAACTCCATCCATATCACCATTCATGCACCTCCAATTACCTATACCTCCTTAATTCATGTCCAATCCTGAACTCATTTTATTCTCCCAAACATGCCCCTATTTCTAGCTTTTCTATTACTTTCTCATCTTTCATGGCTAATTGATCGTTAAGTCCTGCTGTTTTCATCTCTGTAACATTTCTCATATCTTTCCTCTTCTATCTTTTGATAGTGCCACTACTCTGGGGTAGACCTTTCTTACTTTGTGCCTGAACCACTGAAAGAGTTAACTCTTGTCCCAAGTCTTGTCCCAGTTTAGTCTATACCCTTCTCAGTCACCAAACTGAACTTCCTAAAGTAGAATCTCTCCCTGCCCTCTAGTCAACAAACTAGTCAACAAACCCCAGTGGCTCTCTTACCTTTAGAATCATATAAAGAATCTTCTGTTTGGGTTTTAAAACTCTTTGTAAAATGGCCTCGTCCTACTTTTCTATCTTCTTATATTTAATATCCTACTATATTCCTTAAGATCCAATAACATTGAACTTTTTCCTTGGCCTGATCTTGGTAATACTAAATATCTCTTTTGGCTATTTCCAGATTCTAAGCATTTCAGACTCTTCTTCTTTGCCTCAGCCTCCTGACTTCCTTAAAATCTCCTCTTAAAAGAGTTCTACATTCTATAAGATGCCTATCTCTATCCTCCCTAATCTTAGTATCTTCCCTCTGAGACTATCCCCAATTTATCCTGTAAATATATCTGGTTTGAATATAATTGTTTTCACTTTATTGCTCCTATTAGACTGTGAGTTCTTTGAGAACAAGACTTCCCTGGCCCACATTTCTTCCTTTGTCAAGTAAGTATTTAATAAATGCTCATTAACAGATTGGCACACCTGAAATCTTGACTAGAGGAATTCCTAAACTTCCTTGCATTGGTGGTGATATTAGGGTAACTAGTCTGGGTTCCAGTCCGGAGAACTCATTGTGGGGATGTGGGGCAGGATTGGTTCTCCAGTTTCCAGTGCTCTTTCCTCAAGGTCAAGTATTATTTTTAATAATTTTAATAATTTTAATAATGGCCTTCTGTGACATTTTCTCATTGGATCTCTTCCTTATCTATTATGGCTGGTCTGAATTCAATGATTGAATTGGCCACTTCTTAGTTGATGGGGAAGGTCAGAATCTTTAGAGCCTTAAATATCCCTGATCTAGAGCAGGCAGAAGACAGAAGGATTTCATCCCTTTTTCCTATCCTTCCTCTTATGCTTAGGGAGCACCAATGCCTGCCATTTAGTGTGGAGTAAGAGGAGAGTTTATTTTAGAAAACATTTTGATAAACTGGCAGTGCTCATCTCAATGGACTAAAGGCACAAAACCATGGGTCGGCTTGTAACTCTGTCACGAAATATGGAAACTGATGGAGGAGAGGATATTAGTGAGCACATTAAGGGTTAGTGTTCTTTATAATCAATTCATAAAGATTTTATCTCCTTGGAGTTCTTTCTCCATTGTCCTAAATATTAAAGTCTAGTTATTCTACATTGTCTATATATTTTATATCTATTTTTTTTAAACAGGGAGGTAGGAGGAATAGGGTCTGGGGAATGTAATTTTCCATCTTAGTGGTCATGAGGCATGAAAGATCTGTAATTGTGTAGGAAATTAAAGAAGTAAAGTTTATTTATTAACAGGAAAGCTTTATCCAGAAGATAATCATTATTTTATAGCTGAATTGGTGTGTTGGGAGTAGGAATACAAAATTCATTGACATACTTTAACCACTTATGGCTTACTATGATCCAAGAGACATTTCCTTTAGTCTTTTAATTACAATATACCTAAAGAGTTCCTGGGGAAAAAAGATACAGGATGCCTTTGTAATTCAATCAACAAGTTTTAAAAACTCTTTTAATTCAGTTAGGAATTAATGATTGACATTAGGTTCTGCTATATAACTGGTTCCTCTGTTTCTAACACTGAAGTTGCTGAGAGTGGCTGGGCACAATAAACTTTCATTTGATAGCTACCATCTTGCCTCTGACACTTACACCATCTCCAGAGTGGGCAGGAAGCCAAGCCATATGCCACAGCTCTGATATAGTTGTATTTCTTTTCAAGTGAAACCAATAGGGACACACTGAGTGACATTTTAAGGTTGTTTTGGTTTTTGAGTGCCTTTTTATTTAACAACAAAAACCCTCCTAGTCTCAATCTCAGACACAGAAGTCTTATAAAAGAATCTGGCTAACAAGACACACGTCCTTTTGGATTGGATCATTTGTTCACATTTGGGGACTGTTTTTAGTTTGCTTTGAATGACTGCATTCAAGGGAAGTAAGAACAAGTTGAGATAGACAGGGAAAAATGGCAAAAACGCCATGCCAGTTTTGAAAATAAATCATGACTGCAGTTTGCTGTCCAAAAGATAACCAGGAAACAATTTGCTAAGTTAAGGGCTTTCAAGTGCTGATAACACAGGTGGTCCATAAAATGTTATTTTTCTATAGCCTCCTCTTTCAATATTAATTAATGTCAGCTATATGGTTAGGTACGTTTTCTAAGAAAGTATGTTTTGACCCAGTTATATCACTCATCATGTGTACTGAGTGAGGAATTGTGAGGTTAAAGAGGCTAATCTTTTAGTTAGGAAAACTAGGATTTTGGTAAAACTTATTTTATTTCCTAGTTCTATGTCTTTGGGAAACAGATGATCTCTTAATATCCCAAATATCTTGCCAAGGAAATACATGGACAGTATGGTCCACTGAGTCATGAAGAGTTGTTATGTATGAAAAAATTGATAATTTGCTTCTTACCTGAGGTGGGAGATGGAATGTAATATGTAGAAAAGAGCAAGAGAACCGAGGACTCTATGAAAATGTATAATTAAAACAATCCCGAAGAACTAGGTTGTGTAGACATTAGATGTAAAAGAATGAGGTTTATATTTGTCCTAGAGAAAACAGGGGGTGCCTGGAATAAAATGAGCAATATGATGACAAGATTAGACCGTATCTTTAGGAAAATCACCCTGACAACTGTGAGAACTGTAGAAAGGCAAGATGAGGCTGGAAGACCAATTAGGAAGTTTCTATAGGAGTCCAAGTGAGGAAAGCTTACATGCTAAATTAGGGTGGCAGACATATAAGGAAGACTGAAAAAGTCATATCCACAATTGAGAGGTGGGTAGAAGAAAGGAGACTGTCAGGATCACCACATTTGTTAGTAGGGTAGTTCCAGACCACTTCCACAGTCTACTGGGGAAACCTCTTAATGTGTCACCTTGTAGACAATAATAATGGCGTCAGAAAGTTTACTGGAGAGAAAGAGAAAGCAATCTTGTTTAGATAGCTGTGATTTCTTTTTAACAATGTTTGGTAAATCAAATTAGAACTTTGTGAAATACACATTTATATTTTCCTCTATAGACTGATCTATACACAAATACTGCAGTAGATTTCCTGGTTGAGTTGGGGAAATATGCTTTCACAGTGGAATTTAAATCTAGCTCCTATTTTGAACACAATGGCAAAGCCAGTTATTTTGAATTCAGTCTAGAAGTAGAGTTAAGGAAAAATATTATTCTTGCTCTGTTCTGTCTAATTGTGATTCAGTGGACCATACTGTCCATGTATTTCTTTGTCAAAAATACTATTTGAGTGGTTCACCATTTTGTTTTCTAATAGCTTAAGGCAAGCAGAGGTTAAGTAACTTACTCAGGGTCACATAGCTCATTAGTTTCTGAAGCTGGATGTGAACTCATGTCTTCCTGAGTCTAGGTCCAATGCTATCCAATAACCTACCTAGCTGCCTCCTAAGTAAAAGAGACAAATATTTTAAGACTTCTTAATTAGTCAAGTATATTAGCATTTCTACTTCAAGTACCCTCAAAAAGGCCACATTTTCCTTTCATTAAAAAAAAAAGAAATAGCAAAGGGGGCAGCTAGGTAATTCATTGGACTGAGACCCAGACCCAGAGATGGGAGGTCCTGGCTTCAAATTTGGTCTCAGACACTTCCTAGCTATGTGACCCTGGACAAGTCACTTAACCCCCATTGCCTAGCCTTTACCACTCTTCTGCCTTGGAACCAATACACAGTATTGACTCTAAGACAGAAGATAAGGGTTTATTTAAAAAATAAAAATAAATAAAAGCAAAATAATTATTTTAGATTCCTATCTGATCCATTGTGGTAAAGACTTTTGGAGCTGGGAACAGAGGGTATACACGGTGTAAAGGCTTATTATTGTGGCAGGTGATTCAATAGACAAGGAAAGGAAGAGTGAGGTACTTAGGACCACTCTAGGGGAGTTTATTCCTGTCCTTCACAGTAGTTATATTCTTCCTTAAAAGGAATTCTTACATTTCATCTTAGAAAACTGTGCATTGGTCTACGGCAGAATAGCTGTGAAGTCTTGGCAATGAGGGGTTAAGTGAGTTGCCCAGGGTCATAGAGATAGGAAATGTCTGAACCCAGACTTGAACTAAGGACTTCAGGTCTCTGAGTCTGGCTCTCAATCCAGTGAGCCACCTAGCTGATCCTGCTAGTTGTTCTCTAATAAGTCACAGTTAACATTAAATTAGCAAATACTAAATCATTGTTCCTAGGGGAAAGATAGGGTTAGGTTCCAGGGAGCCTCTGGTAACACCATTTATTTTAGTACTTTCTGCAGTAGCCTCAAGCCCATATTGATAAATTGCCTTGTATTTTTTTTTCTGAATGTACCACACTGTTGATTCATTAATATTGAACTCACAGACACTGTAGTATAACTCATGCCTAAACAAAGTTTGTTTAACAGACCTAAATATTCTGTTAAGGGACCCCAAAGCATTCTTGCACTTAGGAACAATAGATAGCACTTCAGCACTTTGCTTGGGGGCCATTTTTAATAATGAAATCACTGATGAAAGGGACAGAAATGTGGAAAAAAACCTGATCCTAAATATTCCATGGAAAGGATGCTTGTTAACAGCATAAGAACTGAAATAAGAAGGCAAAACATCCTCTTTTTTAGTCTCGGTTAGGAAAGTAACAAATGAATGACTCAAAATTTTCCCTGCTCCATATATATCCTGAAATGTAGGTGAAAATGCCAATGGGCATTGATTTGGGGATCACACATACATTTTTGCTAGGAGGTGAAATTCACAAATAAGGAATCAACAAATAATGAAGATCCATTGTACATATAGAAGGAATAGATAGGACTATTAGTGGACTCAACAAAAGGAAGAAGAACATATTTGTTTCCAGAATTCCAACTATACGATGTCTTGAAAATCTATTATTAATTAATAAATAGAAATTGGTATTTGATGAGTTAAAATTATGAAACATTTGGAAAGGCAAGGATTATTCAGTAAAAATTATTAGAAACTTTTGGCATAATGGTAAAAATAATTAATATATTGAAATTTAACAAAAGTTAGACCATATACCCCAAGTGAGTCAGTTAGCTAAATATGGAAAAATCATGTAATTTAAAGGGAGAAAAAATAATGAGAAAATGATGATTGGTGGAGAGAAGGGCATTGAGGAATTGAGGCATTGAGGAATAGTATTGGGAGCCAAATTGATTTGATTACATAATCATTGTTGTGCTTATGATAGCAGTTTACATTATTTTACGTGTTATGATTTATAAAATGCTTAATTTATTATCAATTCACCTGTGAATTTCTAGGCTTCTTTACATTCTTCAAATTAAATATTTTTCATTTCAATAATATAATTACCCTTTTTATTCCAATTTATTTTGCCATTAACCAATTGGTGGATATATGCATTGTTTTCAATTGTTGACTATTACAAAGAATAATGCTATAAAAAGTTGAGAATATGGGAGATCTTTCCTTTTATCTTTGTCCTTCTTGGATTATATTACAAATGATAGGCTGAATCAACAAGTACAGGCTTTGTAAGAATAAGGTTATTTGTGATAGCACAATGAGACTATTATAAGGATAATGAAATCCTTTTAAACTGAAGGACTTAGATGTATTCTCATAGGTCCTTTATCACATGCACTTGTTATATTCCTAAAAATGGTGCCAAGTTTTGTTTGAGATCAAGTCAAAGGTCAGATGGGGATGAAGCTGCCCTCTCAGAGAATGTGTGGATATTATAACAAAAAAGCAGTCCTGCTTAATCCTGAGATAATCAGCATTTTGAATAAGAACATTAATTTATTTACATAATCATTAATTTAAACCTGTTAATCTAATCATTTCCAGACCTGTAAATTAGAGTTCTCAGTTGGAAACTTACAATGTATAGACTTGTACAATGATAGACCTTAAAGGTAGTATTTAATTTAAATTCTCACTTTATACAAGTATGATCTAGATAGAAAAATTGGGGTCGGGGACTACACAGGATTCTTACTCAACGCTGTAATGGGTCTGAATTTTTCCAGTCTACATAATCATTGAAAATAATCCCGTCTATAGTTTCACTTAAAAGTGGTAATCTAAATTTCACGTGAAAATCTTGAGTGAGAGGGCAGTTAACATATGACAAAATCATTTATTCCATTTTGGGATACCTCTTCTTTTCAGAAGATCTTCCTGATGAAAACAAACCTTAAATATGTTTTAATATCATATGTATATTATTCTTGGTTCCTCCATTTTAATAAATATGCAAAATTAGCTTTCTTTTCAGTTTTTATTTTTAAGCTAACTAATCTATATCACTAAGACTAATGGTATCCTATAGTTTTAAGGTCATTTGAATGAAAAGATTGATTCAAATAGGTCATGAACTTTCCCAACTACAGTTTGCACACAGGGAAATCAAAGGAAAAGCCAAAATTAGAAATATAAGACCAAAAAGAAAGAAGTTATGCTGTGTAGTATGAAGGAAATGTGACCTCCTGACAACCTCCATATTTCACTGAACTCTATCTGTGCAAGATCAAGAGATCTAGACAAGGGCGACAGAAATTTGAGAAGACACACAGAAAATGTTTCAAGAGGGCATGGTCTAGGTCCACCAAATTTTGGAGGGGTATTTACCTTGTTGAGATTGTAGATCCATTTGACTTTCCAGGTGCCTTAATCATTGCAAGAACTCACAGTGTGGAAGTTATCTCATGACACATCTCAGACTTAGCAGATAAGTTGCCATTACTCACATGAGGCACTTGAACTGGGCAGCGAGGTGGTTCAGAGTGACTCAGGGATGCTTGACTAGAGTTAAAAAGACATGTTTCTGAGTTCAAATCTGTTCCCAGTAATTTATGTCAAAAAATTCTGAATGAATTAACTTTTATCACAAGGCAAAGATCCAGGACAACTCCAAGAGACACATCACAAAAAAAAAAAAGGATGTCCACTACCATAGAAGGAACAAATGACATTCGAATACAAATTGAAACATACTGTTCTTTAATTTATATCCTCCATGAATTTTTCCATAGTGTCCTTTTTCACAGCATGATGAATATGGAAATATGAATTATATGATAATATATGTACATCCTTTATCATATTACCTGTCTTATTGGGAAAAAGGGGGAGGCACAGGAGGGAGAGAGAAATTGATTGCAAAATATCAGAAAAATAATATTGACATGTAACCTGGAAAAAATAAAAAAAATTATAATTTAAAATATGACCTGCCTGAAATACATACTAATTGTGTGATCCTGGGTAAGTAACTTAGTACTATTGCCTCAGTTTATTTTTTATAAAAGGAGTTGGAGAAAGAAATGGAAGACCATTTCAGTATCTTTTGTAAGAAAATCCCAGATGGGGCCACTAAGAGTTGGAAGTGACTTAGAAATAACTGAACAACAGCAATAACATAGGATTTGGGTGATTTACCCTAGGATAACATAGCTAGGATTTGGGCTCTGGTGTTTAGTAATTCCAATCTCATTGCTCTATACACTAAAATATGCTGACTTTAGAGTATATGCCATGATGGATTTCATTTTAAAATCTATCCAATAACTGTAAAATTTAAATTAATGTCAATAACTCTAAGTATTATATATTATGAAATTTATTAATAATCACGAAGTAGAAGACATAAAAGTACAAAAGGATAAAACCTAATTATCTAACAAAAATAAGACCATGTGAGTAAATTCTCCTACCAGGCTCCCATCCAACCTCCACAATTATCTTCCTGAAAACAGAGAGAGGAAGGGGCAGGGTTACATGAAAATATGTCCTCCCTATGTTAGCATATAATGTGAGAAGGAAAATGGGAAGCTAGGAAAGAGAGTTCTGGGGAGAAAATTTTAATTACACATAAGCTTTACTTTTTGTATTATATATCTATTCTATTTGCATTTAAGTTTTTAATTATTACATTTCTAAACTCATATCATCCTTTATTATTCAATTAATTGAAGATAAAACATTTTACTTCATTAATACGAATCTTTTCTCTAACAGAATATGCACACATATACAAAAGAATAAGGAACATTAATACATTTTTCTATAATTTCTGTGAAAATTTGGCCCTTTACTTCCTCGTTTAAGACAGATTTCTGGATTTGGCATTGTCCCCTCATTTTTCTCCAACATTATTTGATATTTTCTATTTCCTTATTTGTAATGCTTTTATCAATGTATTATTTTCTTTCTTCCTCTCATTTTATGTTGTTTTAAGTCCCGTAGTGTTATCCAGTTATTAATCAAATCAATACAATGCTGGTTTTCAATCCTATATGGTGATTGAATTGAAATAGCTATAGGTTAGTCACAGTTGTTAGGTATCTATTGATTAAAACACTTAGTCTAATGGCTCTGGTGTGTTCTAAAGACTAGGTGATCCCGATAGTTTTATAGGAAAAAGCTTTTCTAAATTGGCCCTTTGGGCTTTATCCTTCTCAAATTTGTCTTGATTTTTAAAAAATGTATATATCTTGTCTCTGAAAACAATCCTCTGTTAAGAAACTTATTTTGAGATGTGTATACCTTTGTGTGTGTATATATATATATATGTATATAAATATATACCCACATGTGTCACATATATATATATATTATGTGTTTACATAAACACATAATATATAGAATATATCATAATAGTATGCGAATATAAACTTTATAATTCAGGCTCATCCTACTCTTTCTAATTTTTAAAATCCAAAGTGCTGTTTTTTTAATGAAAAATGGGATTCATCTGAGAAACTAGATTCATGTCTTGCCTCTGCTAACTGTGGGTCACTTTGATTCTCTCAGTCTCACTTTCTCAGAACACATTTTTCTGAATGGTCTTTAAATAGCTGTGTGTGTATGCATGTATATTTGTGTACATAACTATATATGTGTGTTTATATGTATAAATAAACACATGCATATACGATATATTAATACAGAATTTTATCCAAGATAATTCTAGTCTTCTATATCATTTTCTCAGAGAGTAATATCCAAGTGGGTGGGAGAGAACATTTTGTAAGGATTTGGCCATTCCTATTTATTTGTAATTTTTTCAGGATGCATGATTTTATATCTAGTGTTATACTGTAACTTTATTAATTGGCAGCATATCAAGGAATCACAAAAATATGAACATTAGTTGTCTGATCCTTTTTTATGCACATATGTATGTATACCTCTATTTAATATATAGATTTCATACAACAATCTTTTCCTTTAGAAAGATCCTTCATTTTATACCTACTTACACATTTATCAGAAGTGTCCGAGGGAAAGTCCCCTTTGGAACTGAATGCATTCTAATGAATGAAAGGAAAGGTTGGAAGGGATAGAAATGGCAGCAGAACCAACGTCAATGATTGAAATTCCCCTTTAATGGTATAATTCTTCAGTGGCTTGACTTTCCTGCCTTTGTCAGAGTGAATAAATATGGCCCTAGGAACTTAACTTTGGTGGTTTATGAATCAAGCATCAACTAAATTGGGCAGAGGCCAAGAACCTTGCATTCTAGCCTCAGAGAAGGAAAGCCTCTCTGATATTGTCTGAAATTGTTTGATGCAACTCAGCCTGTGAATTCTGTCTTTAGAATCGGTTAGATAGTATTTTTTTCATTTTTAATTTAATTAATTAATTTAGAATATTTTTCCATGGTTACATGATTCATGTTCTTTCCCTCCACTCCTCCCACCCTCCTCCCAGAGCAGACAAGCAATTCCACTGGTTTTTACATGTGTCAGTGATCAAGATCTATTTCCATACTATTAATATTTGCAATAGTGATCTTTTAAAGTCAATATCCCCAGTCATATCCCCATTGAACCATGTGATCGAGCAAATTTTTTCTTCTATAGTATTTAGATAATATTTAAAGCACATTAATTATAAATAATGTCATGGTAAAATTAGCATATATACTAAATATATATAATATAGTATATATACATATATATGCACATTGTATAGATACTTTGTAGCTATACAAAGTAGATATTTGTATATATATATATAGTTATTTCTATTCTATCTATATATACTTACCTATTTTATGTCCTGATTATACCTTTAAAAATAAATCTTTAAATTCAATTTTAAAGAGTTTCTTACTTAGCTCCCAGCATGCACTAGTCCCTATGCTAGGTATTAGGGATCCAAAGACAGAAGGGAAATAGTTCCTGCCCTCAAGTAGTTTATATTCATACTGGGAGTAAATAAGATATAGATACTATGTTATGATAGGAAAACTACAACCTCTCTGTTCATTAGTTTCTTTCTCTAAAAAATGGAGAGAATGATACCTTGAATTCCTCACTCATAGACTTTTGTGAGGTTCCCCTGAAATTATAAGAATAAAGAATAATAGTTAATGTTTATATAATGCTTACAGCCCAGATGTGCCAGCACAGTGCTATGCACTTTACAATTGTTATCTCATTTCACCCTCACAACAACCCTGGGAGGTAGCTGCTATAATTGTCTGCATTTTACATTTAAAGAAACTGAAACAGATGTTAAGTGACTTGCCTGGAGTTATAAAGCTAGTGAATGTCTGAGTCTGGATTTGAACTCAGATCTTCTTGACTCCAGGGTCAGCTCTATCCATGGTGCTACTTTGTTGTCTGAACTTTGTAATTCCTAAAGTAAATGCCAGTTTTTGTTACTAAACCTTTCCTTACTAAACTAAAGCTCAATGGCTACAAACAATGAATACTTTGGACCATTCCCTCAAGGAGTTTACTAATGTTTTGTTCTATTAGGTAACTCTTTCCTATGAGTATAACTGAATCTTCCATAAATGAGTATTCAACTTGGGTCTCTATTATTATGTATCTAGCATCAATATAGTACTTAACTGTTGGCAAAACACTTTCAATCCTCTGAATAACTCTGTGGGGGTAGGTTCCATTATTCCTATTTTTTACAAACTGAGCCATTCAGGGCGACATATATAGTAAGCATATGAGGCAGGATTTGAATTCAAGTCTTCCTGACTCCAAGTCCCTTATGCCACCTAGCTGAAATATATTATTCTGACAAGAAAGCTTACACATCTCCAATGTTACAGACTATTATACTTGTTTTGTAATGCAGTTCCAGTTTAATCAGTGTAGAGAATCCATTGGGAGGAAACTCTGTCTCTGAATGCAGATTGCTGGCTGCCTTAATATTTTCTATGTTATGTTTTTGATGAGAGAGGCATCTTCCATCTCTTTTTATTGGGGGCTTCTCTGGAATAACCTCCATTTGTCTCTAGGATGCTTCAACATCTTATGCTTTGCTAGATTATCTGACAAGCATGCTGATCATCTTAAAAATTATATTTTGGTACATATTTTAAGACTGCCTGGATTTTGTCATTGCTCTTTGCAAAACTGTTTATTACTTCATAATATTTGGAAGAGAATGCCCAAATGATTTATCTTATCATTCAAGGTCCTCCAACATTCTACAAATTGAATCTTTTATTGAAACTAAGATATCATGTTATTTCTCCTAACTTTTCTTCCACTTTCCAGCCCACCATTTTCCATGCCTCAGATGCCTTCTTGCTGTGAGATCTTAGAGGAGACATTGAGCTTCAGATTGCTCATCTGAAAATTTGAGGTTGTATTTGAAAGCTTCTAAAGTATATTTTAGCTTCAGATCAATGATGCTACTATCCTGTGGCAGGCATTCTACACATTTATCACTCTAAACACCCTTCAGTACCCATAGCAATACCTCCCTTTTTGGTGTAGTTTGTCATTTCCTTTTCTACCTCATTTTACAGATAAGGAAACTGAGGCAAAAAAGAGTTAAGTGACTTGCCCAGGGTTATATAAGTGTCTGAATATGGATTTAAAGTAAGGTCTTCCTGACTAGTTTCCTGACTCTCAGCCCTCTATCCACAGTGCCACCTAGCTGCCAAATTGTCTTCTAATCAGCTATTGAAATAGTTTATTTTCTATTTAATTCATCTTTAATTGCTTATGTATTCATGATGACAACTTCTTTGAAGGCAGGGCCTTTCCCTCCTTTGCCTTCATTCATATTAACACTATTTAGCACAGAGGCAAACATACAGAGAACACAATAAAAATATATAGACTGAATGATGACTGATTGACCTGATAAAGAATAATGTTACTCTGAAAACAAATATGGTTTTGAATAACATTATATAATCTGGTTCCTTGAATCACTTAAATAGAGACCTCACTGGAAAGAATTTTGATATTTCTCTATGTCTACATGACTGCTAACAGATTCTGGCAAATAGACCCATCCACCATTTTCTCAATCTTTCCTCCTACCTAGTACTTGCTCTAGGAGGTAAATGGCCCATACTGGACATTCAATAAATAACTATTGAATTTATTTACTCAGTCTTTCAGATTTATATATGAGGATAGATTCCTAATAAGGTAGATCAATCCATGAAAAATCAGTTACCAAGAATCAACTCTAAAGGCATAGTTAGTGAAAGATTGGTGCTATGCCCATTTAGATCTTTAGGTAGGGGATGAACAGTGCAACTGAGAAACATTAATAGGACAGTGAAGACACATTCACATAAACAGATGAGCTGGGATATGTGAAATAGTTATTATGGGCACTTTACTGTCCTTTTCTATAATAACTTCAAATTTGAATTTAATAAATGTCTATTCAATCATCTAGGTCAGAAGTAAAAATATTAATGTCACTTTGACCAGCACAAATCATAGAAACTGTCATCCATAGATGCAGTAAATTGATCAGTATTTTGATACTTTTGGAAATTTTAATTCATGTTAATATTATTTTCTTTAATGCAGTTTACAACGCCCTTGCCCACTCTCACAGTGCCAAAAACTATCCTTGCTATGACTGAATAAAAGATCATCATCACATCAGAATGATAACATATTCAGTAACTGACTGTTTGGGCATTTGGCGACCCACCTGCATACCATCCATCACTATGTTTATGTTGACATCCATAAGCAAATATAAAAAGAATCTTCAACTTCATCATTTTGGGATGGTTACACTAGAGCAATGCCCAAAGCACTTTACACAAATAACTTAACTTCTTCTTGGAGGAGGGGGTTAGATTTTTATTTTGCCCAGAGGGATGAACCAAGAATAATAGTTAGAAATTCTAAAGAAGGAAATTTAATGTTGGAGTCAAGAAAATAAAATAAACAAAAAATCTTTCAAAAGTGAAATGGGCTGCCTGGAGAGAAAATCTGTTAACCTATCTGAAGGTCATTAATCAGAGAATACATGGCCATTTGTCAGATGCATTTTAATATGGATTCCTTTTGTGAAAGTGAAAGACTACATAGCCACTAGAGTCCCTTCCAACTCTCAAGTTTCCCTGATTCTTAGAAGAACAACAATTTGGGGGGTAGAAAATATTAGTATTATAATATATATTTTCCAGTTAAGGAAACTGAAAGATAGAGATAGAACTTGAATAGACTTCTATCCTGATTCCAAATTTTAAGCCCTTTCCAATAAACTATGTTACCTTTCCTGGTATGTACTTATTGGAATGTGTAAGGCAGCTGATTTCATCCTCATCAGGAACTTTCACTGTGTGAGATCATTTCAACACTACAGATCAGAACATACCCCTGAGTGTGACAACAGATGTATTCTAAAGAAATCCTTGAAACAAAGAGATTAAATGACTTGTCCAGGGTAACAGTAGAAATCCAAGTCTTTAATTCAGCACTCTATCCATTTTGTCCCGCTTTGTCTACACAGATAAATAACTATTCATCTACAAATAGCCATAGATAGTTATGGATAAATAGTAAGTGTAATTAATTGTTAATATTTCTGTATTGAATTTCTCTATTTGAATAAATATCATCAGAAGAATTAAGCTGAAAATTAATTGTCAAGAAAATGATAGACTTGGATTTATTTCCCTGCTGAGCTGAGCACTTTGATAATGAGGATCCCTCCAACATGCTCAAGTAAATGAACTGGCCATAGGAGATGAATAAACATAATCAAAATTTCTTTTCTTAGTGACAATTTGAAATGACTGAGCAATTACTTTGCAACTTCTATAGAAATATTTGTGTCAGGAGACTTCTCAAAAGTCAATATGAAAATGTAAGATCCAGAGGAAAAAATACTATTTACTTTCCCATTACTTTAGGTCCCAAAGCTTTGCTCCCCCTCAGCTCTTTATCTTGGCTTAATCTGCTTCTATACTCCAATAACACTGAAGTTTATCCTCTAGTGAAGCCGACTGCAAGCCATCCATGTCGGTTCATGCTGTTCCATCATGCCTTCCTTCATGTATCAAACATCCCTCTACTCCTATGACTGCTGTTTTCTCAACATTGATTTAGAAGCACTTTTCTTTCTTTCATGAGATACAATAGTCAAATAATTCTTTAGCAACCAGTCAGAGTCTTTATTGAACATTAATGGATTCATTTATATCTTAGCTGTTTCTCAGGAAACAGGCAAACCTGGATGAAGGAATTTAATTTCCTTTTTATTGTTTGAATCTTTGCAATTTCAAAATAAAGAGATAAACTTTTAATATTAGTCTTGAAAACTAAGATAATTTTGTGGCTATTCATAATTAGCTAACACGTACCTCAAGTAATTAATATTAAATATTTATATGTATAAATAAGGTTAATTATTCCAGAAATCAAAATAAGAAAGAAAAATCAGACTAGAGTAGGCATGTATATATGTCCAAAGATAGATTCAGGCTGCCTCATGGTCAAGGATCATGGAAGGCAGCTTGATATAGTTCATAGAGAACTAGTTCTAGAACTAGGAAAATCTAGTTTCAAGTTCTGCTTTTGTCATTTGCTTGATGTACAACTGGGCAAGTCCCTTTACTTCTGACTGTTCTAAGCAAGTCTATGACTATAAATTGAAAGAAGGTTTGGATCTGCATCAGGAGAAGGTACTTCTTTACATGGGCTTTCCTTATGCCAGTAAAAATCAGATCCATAATCCACTGTCAAGGAAACTCTTTGGTCTTTCCATACCAGGGAAGTCTGAAGAGTGGATATTATCTGTAAACTCATAAGTATCTATAATCAGCTTCTAGAGATAGCACTTTGCTTAACAGTTTTTAAAAAAATTACTTTCTTATTCATTTGAGAGCATTCAACAATAAGCAATGTTAGTTATTGATGTAAATTTGATGACATCTGTAAAATTAATTAGTAGCCTCATGTAACATCTCACAGACATAACATAGAGAACTTCACTGGATACAACACAGTGGAAAAGCATATAATTAAGTAAAAAGACAAGTAATTGGATGACTTTGTTACCATAGCTATATAATATGAAACTTATCAATGAAAATTATAAAGATGTATATATTTTAAATATGATGCCAATTTGTTTTACTTTTGCAAACTATAAGTTATTTATTGTAATCCCCTTAAGGGCAGGAACTGTTTCATTTTTTTTTAGATATCCAACACTTAAATGTTACACAGTGAATGGCTCATAGTAGCGAATTAATAAACACATGCTTGTTCAAATTACATATATTTTTCCATTTTCATCCTCTTGGTATTGTTACTATAATCTGATATATCAGCTTTTCCTTTCCAAACCCTCCAAATATTATAGAACGAAGAATATTTTGATTCAATTCAGAATAATATTCAGAATTATTTAGTACAATCAAATTATCCAAACTCTATAGTCAAATGACATTGCAGCAAAATGAATTCTTCAGATATAGTTTCATGATAATTATTTATTTAAGTGAAGAGCTGACATTTCAGAACACCTGTATCAAGTGTATTCAGACATTTTTTTAATAGGGGAGTGGAATTTTTTCACTATTTGAAATTTAAAGATATTCTTCAATATTAATATTTTAATGAAAAGTCTATTATTATATTGTTAATCTATTTTTCTTCTCTTATTCCCTCTTTCCTCTTTCTTTTTCTTTCTCTATCTTTTTGTCTTCTTTTTTCCATTTCCTTTTTTCTCTATTTTATTTCTTTATTCATTATCAATTAATACATTTTAAGTAATATCTTAAATATTATAGTATTTTAGTCAACCTAATTGCACATGAGGATGATAGAGTTTGATAGCTTGATTATTTTGAATATTGGTAGAAAGAATATTTTATTAATGACATTGTTAAATATAGGCTAGACATCCGCTGTGATAACTAGATGCCCCATTTTTTTCACAACTGCATGTAGATACAATTTTAAGCAATCCTTTTCTGACATTTTATAATCCACATTTTCTCCTTCTGTCCATCCCCTTCCCCTCCTTGAGATGGTAGTTAATATGATAAAGGTTATACCTGTGTTATAATGAAATATATATTTCTTTGTTGATTATGTTGTAAAATAAGTCATATTGCTTATACAAGAAAAAAAACAAACAACCAAAACTAATGAAGGAAATAAAGTGAAAAAGGTGTGCTCCAATCTGAATTCAGACTCCATCAATTCCTTCTATAGTAGTATATAGTCTTTTTCATCATAAGTCTATTGGAACTGTCTTAAGTCCTTGAACTACTAACAGTGAAGCCATTCTCAACTGATTATCAGACTTTATTGGTTATTGCATATAACACTCTTCTGGTTCTGCTCTCTTCACATTGCATCACTTCATATACATCTTTCTATATTTTATGGTTATCCTGTTCTTATTTTTCTTACGGCACAATAGTATTCCACCACAATCAAATATCACAACTCATTCAGACATTCCCCAATTGATGGGCACCTCTTCAGTTTCCAGTTCTTTGCCACCATAATAAGAGCGGCTATACATATTTTTGTATAAGGTGCTTTTCCCATAATTTTGTTCTCTTTTTGATACAGACCGAGTTGTGATATTGCTGGGTCAAACATCAGGTTACAAGGTCACACTTTTGGTGACACAGAGCTAGAAGATCAAACAAATAATCTTCAGTCTTGAAGGAGGCAAGATGGTAAGAAATACAAACTTAAAGGCCAATGCTCACTCACTTCATATATTTTTCACTGAAAAAAAAAAAGACAGGAAAGTAGATGCTCTTTCAAAAAAGTCAATGAAATACGTTGAGTTTCTCTGAAACCTCAAAGATGCCCTTTAAAAATGTTCTCCAAAGAAACTCTTTCTCATCCCATAAATCAAATAAAGGTGTTGAAGTTTTTTCACATTTTTATTTATTGAAGTGAAAATATGGCAAGAATCAAGAAATGATTTTTACAAGAACTTAGTAGTACACCTGAGATATTAGCATATATAAATGCCCATTATAAATCATTGGTTCTCCTCCTTTCTTAATGAGCATGTTTTTTAAACTGTTATACAGATCAGGAAATTTATTGTTGAATTTGATATTTGTAGCCATTGTGTAACAGGAATTTGATGAGGACCACTGTTCCCTAATTATGTCTTTGAGAGAATTTTATTCCACCATCATTGTTTGGAGTCAAGGACCTTTTCTGAGAATGTAGCTGCCTTTTCTCTGATTACTTTATTTATTTATAAATGTATTCACCTCTCTAAGGTAATTTCTTCCATTAAAAGTATCTCCTCCTGGACACAAGTTAAATAATTTTGTGGTGGTGCAAACTCATTCAGACAATCACAGTGTTTAATAGAAATAGCATTTTATGAAACTCTATTTTTGTAACATCCAGGCATGATATATGTATCCCTCTGAAATTATTTGACTTTAATACAAGAAGAAAACTATTCTTTAAAGAACTTTAGAAAGGCTAGGTGATCTACTTAGAATAGTGATATATTTGGGTCTATATTGATGTTTATATGCATTGAGAGATGCATGTAAAAAGCATTCCATGACTTAAAAAACAACCCTTATATGAAAGCAAGTGGCTGAAGTAATAATGGGAATACATGTTTTGTCTTACCTGTCAATATATATTAACTAAGTACCTACTATTTCCCAAACATTAAGCTTAGCACCAGAGATAAGAATACAAACAGAAAGACAGTCTTTATCATAAAGGATTTAATCATTTAATGAAGAAAATAAAACAAAAAAAAGAATATAACAAGTAGTAGTTGGGAAGAGAAAGTACCAAATGTAGGAGCATGATGGAGAAGTCCAAAACAATAGAAAATCAGTGTATCTGACATCGAATTGGGAGAAAAATGTGTTGGGTCCCCTCCTTAAATGGAAATTTTGGAGCCCATAGCTATATTCTCCAATTGTAGATTCAAACTAGAGAGGCAGAGGGTATAGATGAGATTTGAGTACCAAGGTTTATTCAATGTTGCAGGACATTGAGACTTTCAAATGATGAGTTTCCTGGGGCATGAAGTCAAGGGTGAAGATTTAATAGAAGTGGTCAAGCCGACTTGAGTTAGGACAAGTTTTGAATTTGGATATAGGACAACAAAAAGAAGGGGATGGTGGAGAATTACTTAGATGTACTCTGTAGAGAAGAATAGAGATATCATGTAGCTGATGCCTTTGAATCCAGGAAATATAAGGATAAACTTCACAATGGAAAGAATTGCTTAAAATGCACAGGAATTAAGTATATCTGGAGCTGATCCAGAGATGGCCAATAGGGTCTTGTGAAAAAGTATTGGACTTTGAATCCCAAGATTAATTCATATGCTGACTCTCACCTTTCTTTGATGAGTGGCAACAAATACATCATGCATAATCTTAAATATAATTTTTGATTTCTAAAATGGAGATAGTAATGGTTATACTCATGAGCTATATATCATAGGTGCATAGTTTAAAGGGATCTCAGAGTCCATAGAGCTCTGTCTATTCATTTTACAGATCAGGAAACTAGGGCTCAAAGACAGTATTTGATGTAGGAAACACCACAAAGCCATTAAGTAGCATATGAGAGATGGGAACTGTGAAGTTTAAAGTTAACTCTCCCCTCATTATGAAGATTAAAATTGTAACCCCTGTCCATTTTTATATTTAATCACCAAAAGTGTAATACTCTACTTAAAAAGTTGAGTATGGAGATTTGCCCATCTTTGAACTGACACATGGTAAATGAAAAGCTGACTCTTAACTGCTGGATATTCTGAAAAACTAACCTTAAGAGAGACGTATCTCTTGAGAGAGAGACTTCCCCAGGTCTTTGGCTTTGCTGAGGTCTGAGGACTAACTCTTCGTGCCTGGGCTAAGCCAGGGGTCTGAGTAAATTACTTAGCGCTTCAGCTAGATATCTTATCCTATCCTCTCTTTGATTTTCTTACATAACTCTTTCTACATTTTGTAAGTAAATTGTAAATAAATCTCTTTGGAATTAATATAAATTCCTGGCAACCGCACTCTTAAATAATCCAGTCCAATCTTTTTAAAAATAACCCCTTTCCCCCCTTACAGAACCCAATTTTTCTAATAACAGAACAATTGATTTCTTTCCATTATTCAATAATGCATCTTTATGTTTGTTTTATTTTTGGTGAGGGTAATGTTTTGTACATCTAATAGAACTACATTTCTATGTAGATATAGATATGTGAATTATAACATTAAAGGATATATTCAATAATGTTATTTTTCAAATACATTACAAATTGAGTAGCTTTCCATTGCCTAGCCTGACTTCTCATAGCCACCTTTCCATATTGTTTTATGATCAAGACTTATAAGAATTATGTCATGGGGGGTGATGTGTTAGATTCTAGAAGACTCGAGTTCAAATCTTTCCTCTGTCACTCATTGATTTAGTTTTTGTGTAAAGTACTTTGTAAACCTCAAAGTACTATGAAAACATCAGTTATTATTAAATTACATATTGTAGCAGAGCTGGCTTTTAAAAGTGGCAATATCTGGAGGTGTTTGATGAAATGTGGAGATTTCTCTTATCTTCAAGTGCCAGCTATGAAAATTCAGATGGAGAAAAGCCTTGGAATTATTCCCAAACTCAAATTCTCTTGCTTTAGGATATCACTGCATTCCCAAGAAACTGTTAATATAGTATAACAGAAGATGCCCTAATGCAGTAGAAATTTCATTGTACATCAGCTAATCATTCATTTCTCTCTTTCTTCTCACTCATGTAACTCCCCCAGTAATGTTGTTTTACCTAATTCCTTATTTGGAAGAACTATATCAAATTGATTATCATCTTGGAGGGGGGAAGAGAGGGTGAAAAGAGAGAGGAAAGAGGAGTGAGAGAGGAAGGGTAGGAAGGTTAGAGAGAATTTTTGATTCAAAGTTTAAAGAAAATTAGCATTAAATTGTTTTGCATATAGTTGGGGAAATATAATAGTATTAAAAAGAATAGTCCAGTTATGGGGGCTAAGCTGTACAAAAGTACAAACATATAAATATATATACATATACATATATATATGAACATGGGTGGGCATATGATTCTGTACATTCTCAATCATTTCTTTTATTTGTATTGATTTAGAATCTTGAACCCTAGAGACTACATTTCCCACAATCCCCTTTCCTTTTCCTGTTTATATATCTCCTTACATGGATGCAGTTTTGAGTTTCTGTTTCTGCCCACATGGTCTTTCTGGGGCTGGTATCAGAGTGAAGGAGGAAGAAACTTTTGGCTTTTCTCTGTTTTTTTTTCTTTTTTTCCTCCTTCCCAGAATTTTTTTTCTTTTTCTTCAAGTTTTCTTTTTATATTTTTTTATCTGACTCAGAAGTTATTTTTTAATTTTAATTTCTTTGAGTCATTGATGTTTTTTGATACTTGATTCATATGCCTTATGACTCAACCATGTATCCCTGTGTAATTCCTATGTGCATCCCTGGATCCTCCTCGGGGGGGGTGTATTAATATTTTCCTCGGGGGGGACTATGTTATTGTTGTGAACTATGACTTGAATTTGAGCCAAATTTAGAACAAGAGACTACCTCTAAGAATCTAGAAGGCTCTTTGAAGATGCCTGCAGATACCACATGCCATATCAGAAGATCCAGTGTGAACTTTGAGATATGGTGAATTTGAACCTTGGGAGGGTTGGAATACTTTTGTTTTGAATGTACACCCTTATGCCAAAGGGGACTGCCCCTAATTGGCTTTTGTTAATGTACTTATTGTTGGTTTTTTTCCTTTCCCCTTTTATTTTCCTTTTATCCCAAATAATTATAATTTCCCTTTTAAAACTGAAATATTTGTATATACTTCAAGTTCAAGTTATAAGTTAGTTATGTTTTCATTATCCATTGGGGAGACTGGTCTCCCAAAGGATCACAGGGGGTTATACATTGATTTAGAATGTCAAACCCTAGAGACTACATTTCCCATAATCCCCTTTTCCTTTTCCTGTTTGTGCATCTCCTTACAGGGATACAGTTTTGAGTTTTCATTTCTACCCACATAGTCTCTCTGGGGCTGGTATCAGAGTGAAGGAGGGAGAAACTTTTGGCTTTTCTCTGTTATTTTTTTATTTTTCTCTGCTCTAAGTGGATTTTAATAAATAGTATTAAAATAATAGTTGGAGAATTGAATATCAATTTTAATACATAGTTTAGATAAAATATCCCATAAAACTATATTTCAAATAAAACTCAGGATATTACAAGATGGTATATAGAATTTTGGCATCAAAGACATGAATTCAGAACAAAATTTTCCTCTTTCCTATTTCTATGAGTCACATGGACTAGTCACATTAAATCTTACTTTCCTCATCTACAAATCAAGGGGCTTGAAGTACATCAGAGTTTTTTTAACATGGGTTCTGATAGCTTTTATTTTTAAGAAATGAAGCCTGTTCTAAAGTATTATTGATTTCCTCTGTAATCCTATGCATCTGATCTATTTCACTATTGTAAACTTAAAAATTAATATATAATAACCTCAAGTATTATATTTAATATAATTTATTAATAATAATAATAAAGTGAAGTAAAGGAAATAAAAACTAGAGCAAAGAGAGAGTTAACTCAGCTGTGGTCAGGAGAGAAGAGAGAGAAAAGGATGGAGTGAACAAACTTATAACATGTGAATGTGAATGAAGGGAAAAGGATTCTGGGAGATGAAGTCCAAGGTTTCAAGATTTTCTAATTATAACTGTCAAAACAAGGTCCATGAGATTAAAAACAAAATAGCTAAGAAATCCTGAAGTAACTGATCTCTAAGGTAACTTTCAGATTTAAATTTCATGATCTTATAAAATACAAATTCCAGATGTCCTAAGGGTAAAACACCTGCCACAAGAAGAAAGCATAGTCATATGTAAATTATCAACCTAACAACATCCCTCTTACTGGACTCTTGCTATTATGCCGGGTATTGCTAGATTTCAACATTTAGTCAACAAGAAAATATTCTGGGCCCTGTAATTTCTCAACCAAGGCAATGAACGACCTCCTATTCTTAAGTGTTCTTGTCTCATCTGCTCCATTTGAAATAGTCTGCTTCTTTTGAAATAGATCCAGCTCCTTCCTTTATGAAGAAAAGTAAAATGCTTAAAATAAAAATTTTTGAGAGTTTGATGCACTAAACAGTGATATGATTTTGCCTTAATGGAACCTTTGCACTCTAGTTGCTGTCTGGGAGGCTGATACTGAGAGGTCTGGGTCCAGAAATGCATAACTCCTATTTGATAATTTGGAAAGTGTGTCTCTCTTCCAAGATTTAAGTGAGTTAGTTATCCATTCAAGAAGCTTCTTTCTAACTTCCAAGTGTGGAACTTGTCTAATTGAAAATCTGTTACCCTAAATTAGAACTACATTTCCCAGGAGCCCACTGACTTCCTGCCAGTTTGTACTTCCTGTAGACAGGGGATATTAGTCAGGGACGTGGAGGGTCCCACCTCTTTACTTCCTGTACCAAACTTGGTGGTGGTAAGGGGGGGTGCATTTGAATGTGGTCTTTATTTTGTATCCTCTTTATTCCTTGATTTCTAATGATCATTAATAAATCCCTTGAAGCATAATATTTTTATTGAGATTTAATTTTAACTTTTACAAACTGCTTATCTCATATGATTTCTTACCTGAAAGACCAAGTTCTTTATCCAAATTAGTGTTATCAATAGTAAATAACTTTATTGGAGATCTATATGCCTATGTAATAAAGCTACACACACTTTACGCATACAATATATATATATATGTATAAGTACATATATAAATGAAATATCAAGGTTGGAAAAATTCTATATATCTATGCATGTATGTGTGTCTTGTATATACATATATGTTTTATATGTACATATAAATCCATGTACATATACACAGGAGAATCTTCTCACTGGTAGATATGACAGTTACCCTCTGAGCCTATAGTGAACGGTAAAGTTTTTCAGAGAGAGATTCTTCTGTTTTCTGGCTTTGAGAGACCTTGGGTGGGTGGTGGGTTAAAAATATAAAATTATCTTCCTAAAAAGGTACTATGAAGTGAAGAGAGAGAAAACTTTCGAAGGCAGATAAATCTTCTTCTTTTCCTGATCTGCTCATTCTTTTAAATTACTCAGTCACCTCTTTAACTACAAAGTCTCAGGGCTAATGAAAAAAAATATTATTGAATTTATGAGCCAAACCCCAAGTTTTGTGCTAGAGTTTTAAATGTAATCAAGTCAACAATCCCTTCCCTCAAGGAGCTAATATACTAACAAGAGAAGACAATACACATAGGAAAATGGTACACAAGGAGGGACATTTATGTTCCAGAAGCCACAAGGATCAGGGGTAGCTAGGCAGCTTAGTGAATTGAGAACCAGAGCTAAAGACAGGAGCTTCTGGGTTCATATTTGGCCCCAGGTATTTCCTATGTGTGAACCTGAGCAAGTTTCTTAACCCCTATTGTCTTGCTTTTACCACTCTTCTGCCTTTGCACCAATACACAGTATTGATTTTATATTGGAAGGTAAGGGTTAACAAAAAGTCACAGGAATGGCTAGCAGAGACATACTTTTCCCATCAATAGTAGTATTGATTTATATTGTTCCCAGAGCAAGAAAGGACAAGAAAGGTGTTCTAGAGAAGGGATCCTGATGTACCCTTGATAGGGAGATGGCTGGAGTGCAGCTAAGGAAATAAGGATTATGCTTCATGTGAGTCTAGACATGGTCATCTTTCATCATTCAGAAGCACAGGTCTTAGCAGGCAAGGTCCCAAGATATACCTTAGTGTGCTTGGTTTGAGGAGGATGGAGAATAGTGGGGAGATGGGTAAGTTTCCATAATAGAGGTTAGAGCTGGAAAGGGATCTGAAGTGGCCAGAATGTCTCTACTTCCTGGAAAATGTGTCTCAACTGTGCCTCTCATTCTTTCCAGCTTTTATGACCCTCAAACTGTTCTCCTTTATTTTAAGGGCCATTCCGGTGAGGCAAATTTTTGCCAGAGCAATTCTGATTCACCCAGATGATTTACCTCATCATTTCCCATCCTGTTAGTCACATCTCTTTATTCCCTCTGCCTTTACTCTGATTGGAGAGGGTGGAGTGGACATTGGAGAGCTCTTCTCTCATCCTGTCTTACTTAAAGAGGACACCAAGAGAAATCATCATTATTTCCCACCAAGCTACTTTCTGGATCACCATAAACTCATCATTCTGCAAGGTGAAATCAACTCAGAAACTTTCTTTTCAGGGCATTATTCCCAGTATACTACCTTATCCCTCAGCTTTATATGTTGTCTTCTCCCTTTATATTGTGATCTCCTTGAGAGTAAGCAACTTCTCACGCCTTCTTAGTGTCCCAGCCCTTAGTACATTAACTGGCACATAGTAGATAATAAATGTTCATCAGCTATGGGCTGTTAAATCATAGAAAATATTTTTGTTCACTCTTCATGTGAAGAAACCAAACTAAGACATATCCTTACAGCTAAACACCTTATTATCTGTCCTTAACTCCCTGTAGACATGATATTCTTCCTGGTCTGGAAAGTTGATCAGAAGCCAGTTTCACTATAGAAATTGCCAATTCAACCCTCCTAACTTTAGAAGTCAGGAAATTGTGTCCAATATAGACTGAACCAAGATCATTCAGGTAGAGTAGAGAGGTAGATAATTGAGGTTCAAATTCAAGTCTTCTGATTCTAAAATTAATCCTCTTTCATTATATATATCCCCCAATTCAATATAAATGGATATAGAAAATAAATATTAAAATATATTAACCATTTATTACTCTTTCTCTCATTGGGTGCTTATTACCGGGTGTTCATGAGATAATCAGGGACTTGGAGCTAGATAACTCCTTTCTGTTTCTTGAGTCTTCCCAATATCTATCTCTACTTCCCTTAGGCTTTGAGCCCTAAGATGACTTGGCATGAAGAAAGTGATTCACAGACTTTTGAGCTAGAAAGGATCTTAAGGATCCCCTGAGCACATTAGTACCATGAGGGTTCTTCTGCATACTCCATCTTTTCCTCCTTTGCTTTTCTGGTTCTCATCTGGTAGATATAACAGAGACTGGTGCTATAAATAACTTTACTTAGCATTAGACAGGGATTAAAGGAATGGAAAGAGCTGGGTTTTATTGTAAAACCCTGATCAGGCAAGAGGCAAGACATTTATGTGAAGCAATATAAATAGATAGATAGATAGATAGATAGATAGATAGATAGATAGATTAGATGGATGGATGGATAGATGGAAAGATGGGTAGATAGAGATAGATATATTAGATTAGATATTTATATAAATAGATAAATAAAGAAATTTATTATGTCTTTTAAAAAGTATTCTGAAGTATATTATTTTTCAAAAGCATTAGTTGCAAAAATTCTATTTGGTTCCACATAGTTTATGTTGACCCTTTCCACATTTTACCATTTGTCTCATAGGCACCTTCATCACAATTCATTTCTTTTCAGGTCCCTAGGCTAAGTATTGCCTTTGGTGATCACATTTAAATACCTCTCCACAACACAGATTCCCATGGAAATTGACCAAAAATGCAATATAAAAGGAAGAATGTCTCAGTGTTTCATCTGGGTTAGAGTTCCCAGAGAAATATTTTCTTCTTTGTTTCTGCTGGCTCTGGATCTGCTTGGTGTAATGGATACAGCATTTGATTTAATATTGAGAAGATCTGGGTTTCAATTCTTCCTCTGATACTGGCTAGCTCTGTGACTATGGTCAAACCACTTAAATGCCCTAAGTCTCATTTTTTTCTCATTTATAAAAAGGGGATGGATAATTTCCAGAGTATCTACCTCATAGAATTGTAATGATGTTCAAATGCAATAATTATGTAAAATACTGTATACATTTTGAATCTTACATAAATGTCAGTATTATTTCTGCTTTTATAATTCACTGTTACTAGTTAGAATGTACTGCCCCCATCTGAACAGGAAATTAAGGAGAGCTACCACTTCAATTAAGAAAGAATCCATTAATCATTCATCACTTATAAGGCACAATGCCAGGTATTAGAGATGTAAAGATGAACACATACATCTCTGTTGTCAAAAAGTTCTACAACAAAACAAGAGTGAATTTTCCTAAAAATGCACATTAATAGGTAAGGAAAAGAAAGGTATAAGTGAGATCAGACAGAAAATCTGAAAAAGTCGAGGAAGATCTAGAATCATTTCTAACTGGGGAAATTCAAGGAAGACCTCGCAAAAGACAGTCCAGTTGACCAAGGCTTTAAAGGGAGAGAATTGCAATGAATGTATGAAAGATAAATTTTTAAAAATTAAGTGTTTATTATATATAAATTGAAGTAATTTTCCATGCCTTCAAGGTATTTACATTTAAGAGAGTTGACAACACATAAAAGGAAGTATTAACTGCAAATCAGATGGAAAGGTCTTATTGAAACATTTAATAGTCCCAAAGGTTTTGGTGTGGACATCTTTCTTTTCTGAGCCTTGAGCAACCATGGCTAGTACTGAGAAGATCAGGCTGGGATACTCATCAAAGAAGTTACTAGGTTGCATTTCTATAGAAACTGATTTCCTTGATAATGGCTGTGGAAGTTAGATTGAAAACAGGATATCTAGACAAACTCTCTTTTTAAAATTTTAATTTTATTGATTAATTAAGAAAAATTTTCCATGGTTACATGACGCATGTTCTTTCCCTCCCCTCCTTCCTTCCCCCTTCCATAGCCTACGTACAATTACACTGGGTTTCTTTCACATGTGTTACTGATCAAGCCCATTTCCATATTATTGATATTTGCACCTGGGTGATCATTTAAAGTCTATATCCTCAGTCATATCCCCATTGACCCTGTGATCAGGCAGTTTTTTTTCTTCTGTGTTTCTGCTCCCACAGTTCTTCCTCTGGATGTGGACAGCTTCTTTCTCATAAGTCCCCCAGAATTGTCCTGATCACTGAATTGCTACTAGTACAGAAGATCATTACATTCAATTGTACCACAGTGTATTAGTCTCTGTGTACAATGTTTTCCTGGTTCTTCCCTTTTGCTCTGCATCAATCTCTGCATCAATTCCTGGGGGTTGTTCTAGTCCCCATGGAATTCCTCCAGTTCATTATTCCTTTGAGCACAATAGTATTCCATCACCAACATATACCACAATTTGTTCAGCCATTCCCCAATTGATGGGCATCCCCTCGTTTTCCAGTTTTGGGCCACCACAAAGAGAGCAGCTATGAATATTTTTGTACAGATCTTTTTCCTTATAATCTCTTTGGGGTGTAAACCCAGCAGTGCTATGGCACTCTTTTAGAGCCTTATGGGCATAGTTACAAATTGCCATCCAGAATGCAAACTCTCTTTCTTTCTGTCCTTTAATATGATATCATACCTTTATTTTTCCCTCAGTGTGCCCTCAACCTTCTAGAATTTTTATCTTCCTTCAAGGCCTGATTGAACCACCATCTTCAACTTCCCTGATCATCTCCAGGTATTCTTGCTTTCCTTCTCTAGAACTATTGTTCTAGAGATCTAAGAACTCTATGGATTGATATAAGCTTTACCAAAACAATATCATTCTTTGACATTTTGTAAGGAATCTCAAATTCCAATGTCCTTTTACAGCTAAAGAAACTAAAGGTCAAGCATATTAGCATTTTCTAGAGATTGTCCAATGTCACATAATATCAAAGCAGAATTAGAACCCAAGTTCTTTGACTCTAGACATAGTGAGCTTTCTCTTTTACTGTGCTCCAAAAAAGATCTCATCTCTGGCATGTGAAAGATGAAATGGCAGAGGAAAAAAGGTTTGAGCTTCAAAGCATTTCAATTTATTAAGAGACCACCTCAGTGCAAGCCTAGACCCCTAATACAAGAGGAGTTAGATTTTTATACATTAAAAACAATTAATATGACATTACCAATTATTTAAAAGGAAACACTACAACGTTAGTTAATTTGATTTATATTTGGGAGAATGATTAGAAGCTTTTCAAGAATGGAAAGGGAGAGTGAATAATTACAATTCCCTGAATTCAGAAAAAAAGAGTTATCCCAATCTCTCCCACTGTCTATAAATAATCAAAGGAACATGGATACAATAACTGAACAGTTTGAGGCCAGTTTTATGGCTTGCTTGAGTTGTACAGTTGTTAGAAAATTCCTTGCATCAATCTAGGGAACTGAATGAGTTTATGGTCAGCGTAACATAGGTCCTTAGTTAAGGATCTCAAAGCAGCAGGTAGAGGTGGTTTAGTTTCCTAGCCATGCTTGGTTCAAATAATACAATAAGGCTTGCTCTTATTTCTCCTAATAGAATGAAGTTTTTTTCACATGACAGAAATTGTAGTAAACTAATAAGTAAATAGAAAAGGAACTGAAATAACTCCCAAATTGTGTCACAAGATGGAATTAATATGGTTCACTCAGTTCCCACAAGTAACCATTTGCTGTCTAATCCCCTCAATGTCCTTGTAATTTAGTAACACATATAATATACTCAAAAGTGATAGATTGCCAAGAACTGTCTGGTTTATAAAAGAGAGGGTAGTGAGTTCTGTTTTGGTCATATTGATTTAGAGATATTTATGTAGGTTCTGGATGGAGACTCTCACCATGGAGTTGGAAATCATAGCATCATTGCTTTAGACGCAGAAGCAAAGAAGCTAAAGCTCTTATTTTCCTGAGGCACAATTTACCCAAGATTCCAAAGCTAGTGATTTTCACAGTTAATCCTCAAGTGAATAAACTCTTTCCCCTACACTGTACTACCCATCAGTAGTAAGGTTTAGTAGAGACTTAAAACCCTTTGATATGGATCTAAGATTAATGAACAAAGAAATGGTCCATGAAGCCATGAAATTCTGTGAGATTGTCAAGACTGAACATACAGAAAGTAAAAGTCACATCTCTATGGAAATGTGAATATTTAATAGGCGAGGAGGAAGAGGAAGGAGAGGTGAAGAAGTATGAAAAGAAATGTTCCAGTTGGACCCAGAGACTGATACACTGTGGCATAATCGAACGTAATGGACTTCTCTACTAGCAACAACGCCATGATCCAGGATAATTCTGAGGGACTTATGAGAAAGAACACTATCCAAATCTAAAGAAAGAACTATGGGAACAGAAACAACTGCTTGATCACATGGGTTGATGGGGATATGATTGGGGACATAGACTCTAAACAATCACTGTAGTGCAAATATCAATAATATGGAAATAGGTCTTGATCAAAGATACATGTAAAACCCAGTGGGATTGCTCATTGGCTATTAGAGGGGGGAGAGAAGAGGAGAGGGAGAGAATATGAATCATGTAACCAAGGAAAATCTTCTAAATTAAATAAATCAATAAATCAATTAAAAAAAAGAAAAGAAATGTTCAAGGAGATAGATGAGGGCTCAAAAGATAAAAGAATGACAAAAGTTTTAGTCAGGGTACATTGGATGTGGCCCCAATAAGAATTTTTATATTTACCAATGTCACCACCAGAAACTCTTGGGTAGTGATATACAGGAAAGGGAAGTTTGAGTAGGTCTAGGGAATTGGAAATGAGATTCTTTAATATATTGAAGAATGAGTTAGGAATTCAGAGGCTCAAAGGGATGCTAATTTTTTCTAGAGGCTTAGTAGGAAAAGGAAAATCAGAAATAGGAGTTACCTTGGAAAATTACTGGGATCAAGGAATTATTTTTAATAATAAGTGAGTCTTGTGTTTACAAGTAAGTCATGAAAATAACAATATGTGAAGGGGGAACTTGTGTGTGTGTGTGTATGTGTGTGTTTGTTTTCTCATGCTGTGCTAGGAGTGATTGAGTTATTGGTGTACTTTCATCATAGAAGAGATGGAAGAAGGACAATGATAGATCCTATGGAGCAAAGGTGCATTCTGAAATGAGAAACCTTTTCTTCCTTTGAAACCAGAAGATCAGAGGAAGAAATTTACAGAAAACATATGAAGAAAAGGGCAAGGAATTCTTTAGAATGACTTCAGTCCCTACTCAATTACACATTTTGCAGGGACATGTACTCAATTAAGCTCTGTATCTCTGCAACATCCAACAGGGTATTCTATGTGAGCAGGTGGTACACACACATTTCACACACATATATGCATACATATACCTACTCCTAAAGACCCATAAGAGTTTCCTCAAAATAATTGTTATTCTCATGATGGTGGAACATCATGCTGCCCCAATGTCCCCCTTTTCCCATGATGCAGTCCCTTTTGGAACCTGCTCTTTGAGGAAGATCTCGGGGCGACTCCCCTTCATTCTTTCCTAGCTTGTTTCTTCTAGACATTTTTTATCACTCAGCTCTTAGTACATTTTTGTATTCTCTCCCCATATTGAATGTAAACTTTGAAGGGTAGAAATTGTATCTTGTATAGTTTCTTGCTTATATTTGTATTGCTAGTGCCCAGCTCTATACTTGGCATATAGCAAGCACTAAATAATTATTGCTGAACTGAACATATATATATATATATATATATATATGTATGTATGTATGTATGTATTCATGTTGTTTTTGAGTCAGTTCAACAGCTAGCATTTTAAACTCTGTAAAGTAGGAAGCACTAAGAGAATTTGGACAGTGTAATAGATACTGGCTTCTAACACAGAGACACTGGGTTCAAGTTTTGCTTGGCATATCCTTGGTCAGAGACTCTTGGTAATTTATTAAGTGTTAACTAACAGCAAATACTTATTAAGTAGTCACTATATACCTGGGACTGGGTTAAGTACAGTGGACATATATATGTGAAAAGAAAGAGCAGTTCCTGTCCTCAAGAATCCTCCATTCCAATAAAGAAATACAACATTTAAAGAAAGTAGAAGGCAATTAGAAAGCTGAGAATGTGGATGGGGAGGTGTCCCTTTGGTGGCTGGTGGTTGTCCTTCAACATGAAGTTTCTGGGAAGAACTCACCAGTAGCAGAATTGGGTCTTTGGGGAAATGATAAGAAGGCATTGGGAATGGGTACAAATTTGGGAGTGAGAAGACTACAGGTAAAAAGATAACATCCAGGTTGAGAAGGCAGTCAATGTATGGAGAAATAGGAGAAGAAGGAATAAAAATATTAGGTGAAAGAGAAGGGTGATGTTTTGAGACTCCAGTTAAACTCATTTCACTTTAACATTCATTTGGGAGTCATCTTCTGTGTAAAAGCAAGATACTGCATTTGAAATAAAAAATTCTAACACTGAAAAATAGCAGAGGTCCTCTTCTCATATATCCTTAGGATTATGTAGCCTGGAACAAGCATGTATATCCAACAGTATAATGCAAATAGGGAGTGATGAGAACACAGGAGAAATTCATACTAGTGTCCTAGAAAAGAGGAGGATATTCTCATCTGAGGAGAATGGAAATAAGAAAAATCCCTAATGGTCTTTGGTCTTTAAGGAATACAATACTAATAGCTAACATTCATAAGGTATTTAAATTTTTCAAACACTTCATAACTTCATTTGATCCTGAAAAACCTTGATGAGGTAAAAATATGACAAATAACAAGCAAACAAAAAAGCAATGCCTAGGCAAATTAGATATATTTGACTTGTATGTACTTGAGCTCATGGTGCAATGGTTAAAGCATAAAATTGGACTCAGATAAACTTATCTTCCTGAGTTCAAGTCTAGTCTCAGATATTTCCTAGCTCTGTGATTCTGGGCAAGTCACTTTTGGCCTCAGTTTCCTCAACTGTAAAATGAGCAAGAGAAGGAAATGGCAAACCACTCCAATATCATTGCCAAGAAAATGCCAAATGCAGTCACAGCAAATTGAACACAATTTAAATAACTTAACACGTATATGTGTGTATGCATGTGTGTGCATATGTGTGTGTTGCTTATGTGTGTGTTGCTTAGTGCTCCATTTCAGTGGCATCAAACTCACCTAGAAATGGGAACCACTAGGTCCTACATAGGAGTCTCTGTTGGCTGCATATTGACTTGGAAAATCATATTTTTTGGTAAAAATAATCATGAAGTTTATTCAAATACTGAAGCATCTTAAAATTTAGATGTTACATTAAATTTCATCATTGAGCCCATTTTTCATACTTATCTTAATTTTCTTTTTCTCTCTCTCTCTCTCAGGAACAATATATCCTTTTAAATTATAAAAGATAAAGAAAGTCAAAAGAGAGAGAGAGAAATTCCTACTCCCTCCAGTAAGGATTCAAAAATATTCTTTCCATTGATTAATAGCAGATTAAGGTCAGAAAATTGTGCTTGACAAAATTAGATCTCTATATGCTGATTCATCATTATTATGTTAAGAGAACTATACAGTTTTATTTGAACACACAATTAAAAACAAATGATTTATTAATCCACCATGATTGTAAGCATTTTGTCCATGTACCTCTATAGGATATGTCATATCTATCTCTAGTCTCCTCTTCCCAATTTCCTCCAAGTAAAACTTTGATTTCCTTTTTACCCTTGCTTATACCTGGTTTATTCTTTGATTTAATTGATTAACTTAATGCAGAGTCCAGGTATGCTTCACTCATACATAAATGAGGAAACTGAGTCCAGGAAAAAGAAGACTTTCTTTTTACTCCCAAAGGACACATATGTAGGGAATGGGGGAATGTAAGTTGCTAGAGTGCCACAGGGGTTCTGTAGAACAGGGGTGAAATATGATGAAATGGGAAATTGAAAGCACTCACACCTTTGATGTTCAGCAATCCATACTTTAATCCACTACCAACACTCCCAACAGCTACAGTAGTCAAGTTATAGTTTTTCCCTGTGGGAAAGTTAAACCCATCTAGCATAAGAAACAACACAGTCACCAAAATAGATTCTGGGAAATGTTATCTTCTTAGAACTCCAGGAACTCCTTATTTTTCTTTTAGCAGTAAATAGACATTTGGGGCAATGTCCTTGACTGGCCCAGCCGCCCTGACTCAAATTTTCTCTTTTCTGAGGTTGTATTCCTTGCCTAACCTTGCACAAGAATGCTAGAGTGGAGAGGAACAAATCAAGGAGGACTTAATTCTTTGTGTTCTCTATACACGTAGTGGCACTCAAGCCTATGGTTTAGTTGTATTGGCTCACATTCCATACTCTACATAGTATGCTATCAAGTTAGGCCATCCAGCAAAAATCTTTTCTGGACATGATGTTGATGTTGATGATATTGTTGATGGCAATGATGATGATGTTTGTTGATTATGTTTTTGATGATGTTGATGTTATGGTGATGTTGATGATGATATCATTGATGTAAATGATGATGATGTTGATGTTGATGATGATGTTGTTGAAGATGCTGAGGATAATGTTGAGGATGAGGTTGAGGATGAGGATGATGATCATGATAATGATAATGCTGAATTTGGAGTTGGAGGTTTTCCTTCCATTTGAACCTTTCTGACCCTTCCCAATTATTAAATTTTTCTTGGAGACTGTCTCCAACCTTTTTCACCCTTCCCCCATGTGCTTCTTTATGAAATATAAATTTACCCCATTTTATTTATTTTCCCATTTCTCTTAGTATTATTTGTTTTTATCCCTAGTTTATATATATATTTATGTATATATGTATATATGTGTGTATATATATATGTAATTTTTGACATTCTATCCTATATAGTTTTTCACTGTACCCTCTAAGTATACTTCTTCTAGCTACCCTGATGATAATAACAGTTTTTAAGAATTACCAATATCATCTTTTTATAGGAATACAAATCATTTGAACTTATTGGGTCCCTTAAAAAAGGTTTTTTTTTTCTATTTCTTAATTACCTTTTGATAATTCTCTTGAGATCTGTGTTTCAGTATCAAATTTTCTGTTTAAGTTTGTTCTTTTCTTTATGAATGCTTGGAAGTCTTCTATTTTATTAAATGGTCATACTTTCCTCTGCAAGAATATAGTCAATTTTGCTGGATAGTTGATTCATGGTTGTAGATCTAGATCTCTTGCTTTCCAGAATATCATATTTAATGCTTTCTGGTCCTTCAGTGTGGATGCAGCCAGGTCCTTTGTTATCCTAACTGTGGTTCCATGATATATGAATGGTTTCTTCTTAGCAGCTTGTAGTATCTTTTCTTGGTCTGGTAGTTCTTGAATTTGGCAATAATTACTTCTGGGCATTATCACTTGAGGTCTGAATGCAGGAAATGATCTATGGATTCTTCTATTCTCCACTTTCCCCTCTTGTTCAAGAATGTTGGGGCAGTTTTCTTGAATAATTTCCTATAGCATGATGTCCAGGCTTTTTCTTTTGTCATGAATTTCCATTTGCCCAGTTATTCTTAAATTTTCTTTTCTAGATCTATTTTCTAGTTCTGTAATGTTATCAATGAGGTATTTCATATTTTTCCTTAATTTTTTTCATTCTTTTTATTTGATTATATAGACTCTTGCTACTTTATGAAGTCATTTGCTTCTAGTTGTTAAATTTAAGGTTGGAGTGAATAGATTTAATTGGTGATCACCAGGGATTTAATTTCTAAATGCCAAAATGAATTATTAAAGTAAAATGGAATTTCTGGTAGTTTATTTTTAAAACAAAGAGAAGATATTAAGGAAGAAAGAAAAGGGGGAGAGAGAGAGAGAGAGAGAGAGAGAGAGAGAGAGAGAGAAAGAGAGCCCTCTGGCTTCCTCTGAACCAGTTAGAAATTCTAAGGCACCAGTCAGGGGTAGGAGTCACAAGTCGATGGGATTTTCTTGGAGGTTCCCACCTTGTAAGTTGGATTGAGCAGGAGGGTCCCCAGGTTCGGTCCTGTTGTTAGAGTTAGTCTTCTGTTCCCTTGAAGCACATTGTTTTTGATTGATGTGGAAGGGTTTTCATTGAGGACTTGACTTTTGCTGTTTCTCAATGGCCATCTTGACTCCAACCCCCCATATTCTTTTCCCTGATTATATCTTAATCTGGTTCAAGCAGCATTTAGTAGACTTAGCTGTATATTGTAGCCCAGCTGCATTTTTAACATCTCTGATGTACTTAAGAAAAGGAACAGAAAAGGTAGATGTTTAATATTTTCAAGAATGAGGCATTCAGCAGGAGACCTTTGAAATACCAGAGCTTATAGTCTATAGCATATCATGTATATTATCATCTTGAAAGTATTATTGATATATTGATATTGTAACCTATGTGCTCATATACCAGACTCATGATCATTTTACTTCTTGATTATCGTATTTCCAAATCTTCAGGCC
Source organism: Monodelphis domestica (assembly GCF_027887165.1). NCBI lineage: Eukaryota > Metazoa > Chordata > Mammalia > Didelphimorphia > Didelphidae > Monodelphis > Monodelphis domestica. Next base: position 23,125,738 of record NC_077234.1, read on the forward strand.
AAAGGTCAAAAGAATCCCTGAGCAGGACATTAGTTGCCACCTGGTCCTAGCTACCACCTTGTTAGAACACATTCCATACCTGGTCACATGTTTGATTAACCTCCTCTCTATTATCATGTAGTTGTCAATTGGGCCAGTGTTAAATCCTATGCCATGTCACATGTTCATTAGCTACCTCCCACTCCACATTCCTGGATTCTTCAATAAAAGTTTGGGAACATGTGCAGCACCCTCTCTCAATACCATCAGAGGAACAAGCCTGATGGAACCCATGTTTTTTAACTCCTTATCTCTAAGTCTTTATTCCTTTCTCTCTCTCTCTCTCTCTCTCTCTCTCTCTCTCTCTCTCTCTCTCTCTCTCTCTCTCTCTCTCTCTCTCTCTCTCTCTCTGTCTCTCTGTCTCTCTCTCTCCCCCTTTACCCATTTTCCCCTAAGTTTCCAATATCCTTCTCAGGTGTTCACAGACAAATATATTAATTAGTGACTTCAGGCAGCTACATGGTCAATCTCTGAAAGGAAGAAGGTGTAACCAAAAGATGTGCTCAATTAGAAGAGCCGGAATGGACCATTGCTTAGCACATGATAATAGCAAAGAGCTTTACTAGAGAGTCTTGGAAAAACAGAAGTCTTTGGTCAGCAAGGGAAATTTTAGAGTTGACAATCTGAAGAAATGTCAAGAATTGTTGAGCAATGATTAGATTAAGACTGTGAGCATTTCTCTAACTGGATATATAGGCACACTATATTTTCTTCCAGTAATGCCAAATGATTTTCTTTTGAATATTCTTTATTACTATTTTTGGGGGGCTGAGTACAGTTGGACTGGTTCTTGGTCCTCAAAGCTTCTAGAAAAGGCTAAATTCTATGGGAATACTTTAGTAATTTTGGCAGGTAGAACCATATAGGATTGAAATTGAAGCAAAGTGCCTTTATAAAGCTTTCTAAATTACCAAGTTTTTGTCCACATGAATAAAAAAGAAACAAAACATCAGATGAAGGTAATATTGCTTTGGGGCTTTTGGCAAAAACATTTAACTATGAATAATGTACATAACATTGTTATTTGAGTTAATGGAAAAGTGATAAATATTGTCAACTGGGAATAATCTTATAATACAATCATCTGAATAAGATATTCATAATTCCTGTTCAGCTACTGCTCTCTTGTGTATTTGCCATATGACTCAGGAGAGCATCTGAATAGAAGGTCAGTTTAAACAAATGCAGGCATTGTATAATTAAAAACAAAATTCAAGTTTCACCAAGCCAAAAATTTCCAGTAGTGAATGCATGAAAATAGCAGCTCCATTAATTTCATCCTTTATGGGTTCATTCTTACTGTACATGAATTCCCTCAGTAGGAGACAGTATCAGCCCAAAGTAAAAATAATTGTTTCTCCTTATAGAGGAATGCTACAAGAAAATGCTCTGGGGATTTGACTAAGCAACTTCAATTTTTTTCCAACCATATCTAGAAAGAGCGGTACCATCTGCTATTGTCACATAATTTACACAACACTTAAGCAGGGACCAAACATGTCAAAATCTGCCATTTATCTCCTGGGAAATTATACTGTTTTAGGAGTGTTGGTGACCCACTGGTATAACTTACTTGATAATAATTCTTTGGTAAAGGGAATACATTTTAAAATATCCCAACATATTTTATAATATTCCATTATCTACTGATTCCTACTCTTTTCTCCTCAATACAATTATTTAAAAAATACAACTACATGCAAAAGGTCTTTTTATTCTTCCAAGGAGTGGGTGTTCCTCTCAAATTAATTCTTATGTATTTGATATTTATTTCTCTGTGAATTTATTAACTATGCTCCCTCTAGAGAATTCATGGTTGTTGAAGGCAGGGACTATTTAATTTATGCCTTTTTATCAGGTATCTTAGAGCACACTGCCTTATGACAGTATAGTTGCTTAACAAATGCTTGCCAAATTTAACTTTATAAAAAAAAGAGATTAGAGGGTGTGGATGCATGCTGGATTTCTGTGCCTGGAGCATCACAAAATCCAATTTTTTTCCATAGACCATCTTCCTTCCTTCCCCCATCAAAGAGTCAGCCTTCTGAATGAGAGGAAGGAAGAAAGAAGGAAAGAAAAAAAGAGAAAGAATTTAAAGGAAGGAAGAAAATAAATGAAGATTAAAAAGAGAGAGAAAGAGAGAGGGGGAGGGAGGGAGGGAGGAAAATAGGAAGGGAGAAGGGAGGAAGGAAGGAAGCAAGGAATACTACAGTATATGGAAAAGGTCTTTCTATTTTGTCAAGCCAGGTCCTTCTTACATCTTTGTTTTAATTTCAATGAATGATATCAGTTTATAGCTTTTAGCAATTTGCTGAATGAAAAAGGTCATATTGTTTCCATTGTGGTGTGGTGTGCTCATTGCAGTGCATATTACAGTGAATTTGGAGTCAGAAAGACTTGAATTTGAAAAAAATTCAGCTATTTAAAACCTGGGGAACTATAGGCAAACCACTTAACCCAAGTATCCCTCTCTGATTACAGAGTGCAATAAAAGGATATATGCTTTTCATTTTCACTTTAGTGATTTAAAAATCTGTAATTTCATCAGAATGGGTCAAACCTCCAATGATTGAGATTCATGAAAATATCACCAATATTTGTCTCAGAGTAAGTGATTAATACAATTGAATTTCAATGACTGTGGAAGAGAGAATGACATTGACAACTTTGGGCCATTCTGCCTCATTTAAATCCAATTCACTCACAAGTTATGACATCACTATGTGACGTCACTGGAACTCTTCAAAAATGAAGGATGAACAACAGATGGTTTACTGATTGGTTATTCTGCGGTCTCTCTAGTGGTTGCTCTTTCTCTGAAGAGGAGAGTAACAAGCAATCATCTCTTAGCAAATTACTCTAGATAATGAAGGAGAGAGAACTTAGTTGCAGGTGAGATTTAGGAAAGTTTTCCAGAGGAAATGACATCATGTGTTTCCTGAATAAACTTGTATAAATGTAAAATTTAACCTCATTTAAAATTGAAAGAGAAAGTGCTTGTGTTAGTAGTATGAAATGTTAATAAAAGAATGACAACAGGTAACATTAAGATTGAAGAATTCAACAGTACTTAACAATAAGGGAAATCATTTTTCTAAATATCTCTAAAATATGTCAGTGTATAATTACGATGAGTGATACATAATGACTGGTGAAAGTGAATGATATTAAATGCCGTTTTCTCACAATCTAACTTACAATTATCTCCATATTGTCAATAGTTTATGAAATATATTCAGCATACATTTTTATTTAACCATTATTTATAAAATCTCATAAGCAGGAATGGTGGTACAGATCATAAACATTTTTTATTCTTGAGAACTTTTCCAGCAAATGAACCATAGAGAACCCTGGAATGTCATCATACTCTGAACTCATCCTTGTTTGTGTGTACCAAGGTGGTATAACTCCTGGATGACGATGAGTAAGAGAAATCTGTTCAAGCATCCCAGAATCTTTCCATGTCTTCATGGTTGACTCAAGATAAAGGTACATGACCTTCATAAAGAGGACACTTTATCCTCATCAAGTTTCTGCTTCATTTCATAAATACCATGCACCACTCACTCCATCTCCATAGCCATGGTAATTTAAATAAACAAAAAGGGTTATGGCTTTCTCTAAGGAAAGAAGGGACATCCATTGCAACCTGTTTGCTCTTATCAAAAAGCCTAGAAACTTTACTACACTCTTGAAAAGGGAGCTTTAACCCAGGGGACCAGAAGGGTTGCTACTGACTGGGATTTCAACGACACAGGAAGAGTCTCCCAGTTCATGACCATCTGTTTCACTAGCCTGTTAAGGAACATAAGTTATATTCAGGTATAATAAAGGTAAATTCTGCAGCTTAAAGTTGGAGAATTGTATAAAGAAAATTGACAAAAGATGGTCTTCCAAATGAACCACTTACATTTTCATCATTACTGGAAATGGTTTTTGTTGTTGTTTTTGCTAATTTTAATTAAATTTAAAAGGTTGGTTTGGGCTTGAGATTCCATTAGTGTAAGTGATTCCCAGTATGGAAACTTTCTTTGTTAATGCTGATTCACAATGACTTTATAATATAATTTAGTGGAGGTTGGACTAGATGACCTCTAAAAACTCCTGTAGATTTAGAACTATGATTCTGAAGATTTACTTGCTGCACTAAGACATTCAATGGATTGTCTATTTTAACACAACCAGCCTGCCAGAAGAAGAATTTGCACCCAACTCTTGGACACCCTTGCAATCCCCTGCAACACAAACTATCCTGATATCATGGCATGGAGCAAATTTCCAATATTTGTTTTTCTTCAACCTATATCTATGAAGCTGTGTAATTTGTAATATTTATCTTTAAAATTTTGAAATGTAATGAAAAGACGTTGGTATTAATTGGGTTCCAAGTTTCCTGGCATTTGTGTAGTATATTAAATTTTGCAAAACACGTAATGGCTAGCATCCTCTTTTGAGCTTGTTAACAACTCTAGTAGATTATGTATAAGAGGAAACTGAGATTCATTTAGTATGTCACTTGCTCATAGTAACAAAGTCTTAAGGATTAAAGGAAGTATAGTATGAAAAGCTGATCTTGCCCAACTCCAGAACTAATGTCATCTCCATACATGTATCTATTTAATCCTTTTTATTCAACATTATGTCTCAGAGTTTATTTTATTTCTTGTTTATAATTTTGTGGGACCAGTAAATCCTATAGTAGAGCCCTGGGCTTGGAGTCAGGAAGACCATTGTTCAAATGTGCCCTATGTCACTTATTAGCTGTCTAGAACTAGACAAGACACTTAATCTCTGTTGAACCCAGTTTCCTCATCTTTAAAATGGTGCTGATAATTACATCTACCTTCCAGGGTTGTTGCAATAATAATTATGTAGTGCCTGGCACATAGTAAGTGCTATAGAAATGTTAGCTATAACAATAGCAACAAATACAACAACAATTATTATTAATTTTTGGTTTATTTGCCAGATGCAGACATCTCTTGCTTGTTGCTTTTTTAAAGTGATTCTACATTTTCCATTAGATTTCTTGTTTATAGCATCTTCTTACACCCAGTTTATAAAGGAAAAAAATTGAGTCACACCAAGGTTAAGTTATATTGTGGTGAAGTTTACCAAGGAAGTCAGCAACAGAACCCCATTTTGTCATACTTCATCTGTCTTCATATTTTGGCTTTTAATGATGGTTATTTATTTTGTGCGATCATTTAGGCAGTACTAAAATGGAATACTACATTACCAAGTCATCTATTTTTGTTATTGGTTTTGGTGTTCTTATTGTTGTGGATGTTTGTGTAGACCCAGTTTAAGCACACACACATATATACACATATATAATACAACTATACACATATATGTGTATATGTGTGTAATAAATTTTGGTTAATTAATATTTGTTAATAAATATTTGTGGATAATTTAGTTGCCACATTAGTTATGCATCCAAATATAAAAAAGAATTTGTGATGGGCGCCACCAGTGTCACTGTAGGGAAATACCCCTGTGGGAGCTCCTATCACTAAGTCATGTGGAAACACATTTCAGATTTAATAGAAAAGTATAAGGAATCTGCCCTTAGCTCAGAGAGCTGTGCTGTCACATTACTAGTAAACCACAAAGACAGAATTGGAATGAAGTCCCCCACATTTTAGCATACCAAGATAGAGTTGTAAAGTTAAATTAAGGAACTGGCTAGCTAGAGATACTCCCTTCCATACCTAGGGGTATGGAAAGTGACCTCCCATATGCAAAGAAAAGAATTAGACATATTATGATATTGATTACAGTTGAAGGAACAAGATAACAGTTACTCACTAAAGAACATGGAACAAAGCCAGCAACAAAAAAAGATTGTGATTTATCTTGAAAGTCTTAACCAAAGTCCCATATTGTATCATTGCACCACTGATGAAATGAATAGCCCTGTCAGCTCTAGAAAAGCACATTCAATTCCACAATGTGGTTAGATAACTGAAGCACTTTGGAATACAAATTAAAAAATAGTACTATAAAAATGGTGCCTGACAGATGAAAGAGCTATGGTGTTTAAAGAAAAAAATATTCATGTTGTACAGGGCTCTATGCCTAAAATGAGGCATTCACGAAATGGAAAAGATGAAATATCTGAAACAGAAAAGTCACATATGACAAGTGCTTTTTTCCCCCCAGGTAAGGTCATTTCCTTCTTCTCTTCCTTCTATCTTTCCTTCCTTCCTTTTTTCCTTCTTTCCTCCCTCCCACCCTTCCTTCTTTTTTCTTTCCTCAATCTCTCCTTCCTTCTCCCTTCCTTCCTCCCCTCTTTCCTCTTCCCTTCTTTCCTTCCTTCCTCCCCTTTTTCTCTCCTCTTCCCTTCTTCCCTTCCTCTCCTCCTTCCTTCCTTGCTTCCTTGCTTCCTTGCTTCCTTGCTTCCTTGCTTCCTTGCTTCCTTGCTTCCTTCCTTCCTTCCTTCCTTCCTTCCTTCCTTCCTTCCTTCCTTCCTTCCTTCCTTCCTTCCTTCCTTCCTTCCTTCCTTCCTTCCTTCCTTCATCAAAGATAGTTTAGTACTGGTCAAAAGAGAAAGTATTCTCTTTCCTCTCCCCAAATGGTATATATTCAGAGTTTCTGTAACCCCTGGCAGTCAATGGGAATGAACACCAGAGTTGAAATGTCATGCCAAAGAAGAATCAGGCATTCATGAGCAGTAAGATTAAGGGTCTAGTCAAAACAAGTCAAAGTGATAAGGTTAGCATATGCCATGCTGACTTTCATTGCTGTATAATCTAAAAACACACACAATACACTTGGAGTCCAAGATGAATAACTGACTGCTATTAATAAACAAAATGAATCAGACAGAATATCAGCCTGTTAAAATGTTCTGACATTTAATTGCTGTTAATTATTAATCAGTTTGATGAGCAAATCAAATAGTAATAATATAGAAAAATATAATTTTTGGTATTTATGATCCAAAGCAATTTTTCCCTCTTACATCTGTTTGGGTATGGGAAGAGTGACATCAAATGATTTAATTTTATTTTTTGTTCATTTCTGAAGGCTGCCACAAATTATCATTAAAATGACTGAACAGCTGTTTTGTAAATCCAGTTTCCACCATCTACTTTTCTAGGAACTTTTCTTAGTGAGTCATGCTTGTGATTCTCCTCGGACTTTAGACTTAATGGCCCCAAAAATACCTACTAGAAATTTTCTTTGAAACTTAGAATATATCCTTAAGTCATGCCCCTTTATTATTCTTTATAATTAATTAAACTATTTTTGTTTTATAATATTTAAATTATGATATTCACACTTAGCATCTAGGAGATCCCTGATCGAGTTATTTAGCTTTTGTGTACTTCTTTTTCCTTATCTGAAAAATGGGCATAATATTGGCATCTATTGCAAAAGAGGTTTGTGTTAAAAGTAAATGAGGTGTTATACCATAAAAAACTTTCCCAACTTTAAAGAACAATATAAATGACTCAACTGTTGTTATTGTCATCATCATCATAACTGTTAATAAGATGTTTTGTTTTTTTTTTACCTGAAAAATAGTAAATATGGAGACATTTTTACCAGGGAATTTTCTTATTTATGAAATATATTAACATTGGAATAGTCAGTATAAATTTTAATGAGATTTTTTTGTTAGCATTTGTCTCTGTTGGAGGGGACATGATATAATTTTCTTATTGCATGTGTTGCATGTACTTTTCATTATATATTTTATATTCAACTAGCCTAAGTGGGGAGGCTTTTCTCCAATCCTGGTCCATCTTATCTTTATCTATGAAATATTGGAAGAAAAAGTTATTTCTAGAATCACAAAATCCAGGTTAAAAGGGAAATAAGAAATCATCCAACCTCTAACATGACAGTGACCCCCTCTCTCGTTCTTTTAATATTTTCTCATCTCTTTTTTAATGGTGGGGGAACATCAGTCTACCTTAGAGAGGGCCAGTTGTCAGAAAGGAGAAGAGAGAGAACTAAGCACAGAAAAAGGAAAACTTGAAAACAAATACAGCTTCAAAAAGCTGCTGTATGAAATTGAGCAACTTGATTAACTGCTTTTTTGTATCATTTTTTAACTCTATAAAATGGGGATAATTATATTATCTACCTTCCAGGATGGTTGTGAGGACATAATAAGATAATATATTTAAAGTGTTCATTAGGGATATATAAATGTTAGTTATTATTATACATATACATTTAAAATTCTCAAGATTCATTATTATTGTGGTACACACTAGGAAAAATCTTTGACATCTACAGGTACATTTAAATTTGCAAAATCCATGACTTTGGAGCCCTTGTACCCTTTGGAGGTAATTGCTATCATCATTATTATCCCCAAATTGATGAAGAGGAAACAGAAGCAATAAGATATGACTCATAGTAAACATTGGAGGGGGATTTGCACCCAGGATCAACTGACCCTATGGATCCAATAGGCCAGTTTGCTTCTGAAAAATCCTAAACTAGGAATGAAGGTGAGAACTGAGGAACAAAGTGCTAGAGGAGGGCTATGGTTCTTTTAATTGTACGAATGTAATTATATGCACATATATTGTAAACTATCCATGTATGTATCTTTAAATAGACACATAAAATGATTTGTATATATAAACATAAACATATATGCTCATATATGTATGCATGCCACACATATATATCATTATCATCATTGTCATAGACATCATATTTATGCAAATGGTCATATCTTCCCCCAGAGACATAGTTAAAAAGAGAATATGAAACCATCTCTCCTTATTGACTTTGACATATGCCAGGAACATTTAGAGAGTGAGAGATGTTTCTTTTCTTTTCTTTTCCTTTTTTTATTCATTGTAATCCTGAGTGTTGATATCATCCTCATTTCTGAATAGAATCCTCTCCTTCCCAGCAATTCATCCCTTGAAGTTATTTAAATGTTTAAAAGAACATATTGACTTTAAATTTGCTAATGGCTATTTAATCCTAGACCATTTAGGATTAGTCTGCTAAGAGGAAGGAAAGGATGCTTCATCATCCATTAGTTTTTTGAAGTCATGATTAGTCCTTGGGCCTATCTTTTCAAATTCCTTCCAACACTGATTTGTTCTTTTTTCAACTTTGTCCATTTGTTGGGTGAAAAGCCAAAATTCAGATTTTTCTAATTTGCATTTTTTCTTAGTAGCAATTTGGAGCAATCTTTCAAATGGTTCTTAATGGTTTGTAATTTACTTTTGACTGGCATTTCTAATATCCCTTGCCCATTTATTCCCCTGGACGTAATGTTTGATCTCGTACATTTGTGGTTACTCTCTATAAGTCTTCTGTATTAGATCCTTGTTAGGGATATGCAATGAAATATTTCTTTTATTCCCACTTGAACTATTTCTTTCTTAATTATCTTGTATTGGTTTTATTAGTTTCAAACTATTTCATGTAATTGAAACTATTTTCTCTCAGGATTTCCCCTATCCCTTGTTTTGTTAGGAATTCTCCTAATTGATACACCTATGAAAAGAAATTGATATGACTCTATTATAACTTTTTATTATGTTATTTTTAATATTCATGTTATGTGTTCCTTTTCTGTTCATGGCATTATATGTAATAAACTATTAATCTAAACTTAATTTCTGCTCAATTTGTGATTTTTCCATCTATTCCTATTGCAAGTTATTCACCAGATATTTAATTTTTTTGGATTGATCAAGCATTTAGATCAATTACTTATATTTCTTCTACATCTAATATATTTCATAGAATCATTTCTCCTTTTTTTAAACTAGTACCAAATAGATTTGCTGACAACTTCTTCTTTTTTTTTAATATATTTTATTTGATCATTTCCAAGCATTATTCGTTAAAGATCATTTTCTTTTCCTCCCCCCCCCACCCCCCATAGCCGACGCGTAAGTCCACTGGGCATTAGATGTTTTCTTGATTTGAACCCATTGCTTTGTTGATAGTATTTGCATTAGAGTGTTCATTTAGAGTCTATCCTCTGTCATGTCCCCTCAACCTCTGTATTCAGGCAGTTGCTTTTTCTCGGTGTTTCCACTCCCATAGTTTATCCTTTGCTTATGAATGGTGTTTTTTTCTCCTGGGTCCCTGCAAGTTGTTCAGGGACATTACACCACCACCAATGGAGAAGTCCATTATGTTCGATTATACCACAGTGTATTAGTCTCTGTGTACAATGTTCTCCTGGTTCTGCTCCTCTCGCTCTGCATCACTTCCTGGAGGTTGTTCCAGTCTCCATGGAACTTCTCCACTTTATTATTCCTTTTAGCACAATAGTACTCCATCACCAACATATACCACAGTTTGTTCAGCCATTCCCCAATTGATGGGCATCCCCTCGTTTTCCAGTTTTGGGCCACCACAAAGAGCGTGGCTATGAATATTTTTGTACAAGTCTTTGTGTCCATTATCTCTTTGGGGTACAGACCCAGCAGTGCTATGGCTGGGTCAAAGGGTAGATATTCTTTTAGCACCCTTTGGGCATAGTTCCAAATTGCCCTCCAGAATGGTTGGATCAGTTCACAGCTCCACCAGCAATGAATTAATGTCCCTATTTTGCCACATCCCCTCCAGCATTCATTACTTTCCTTTGCTGTAATGTTAGCCAATCTGCTAGGTGTGAGGTGATACCTCAGAGTTGTTTTGATTTGCATCTCTCTGATTATAAGAGATGTAGAACACTTCTTCATGTGCTTGTTAATAGTTTTGATTTCTTTATCTGAGAACTGCCTATCCATTTCCCTTGCCCATTTATCAATTGGAGAATGGCTTGATTTTTTGTACAATTGATTTAGCTCTTTATAAATATGAGTAATTAAACCTTTGTCAGAGGTTTCTATGAAGATTTTTTCCCAATTTGTTGTTTCCCTTCTGATTTTAGTTATATTGGTTTTGTTTGTACAAAAGCTTTTTAGTTTGATGTAGTCAAAATTATTTATTTTACATTTTGTGATTCTTTCTATATCTTGCTTGGTTTTAAAGCCTTTCCCCTCCCAAAGGTCTGACATGTATACTATTCTGTGTTTACCCAATTTACTTATGGTTTCCTTCTTTATGTTTAAGTCACTCACCCATTTTGAATTTATCTTGGTGTAGGGTGTGAGGTGTTGATCTATTCCTAGTCTCTCCCACACTGTCTTCCAATTTTCCCAGCAGTTTTTATCGAATAGTGGATTTTTGTCCCAAAAGCTAGGATCTTTGGGTTTATCGTATACTGTCTTGCTGAGGTCGCTTTCCCCCAGTCTATTCCACTGATCTTCCTTTCTGTTTCTTAGCCAGTACCAAATTGTTTTGATGACTGCTGCTTTGTAATATAGTTTTAGGTCAGGGACTGCAAGGCCCCCATCATATGTGTTTTTTTTCATTATTTCCCTGGATATCCTTGATCTTTTGTTCTTCCAAATGAACTTTGTTATGGTTTTTTCTAAATCAGTGAAGAAGTATTTTGGTAGTTCAATGGGTATGGCACTAAATAGATAAATAAGTTTGGGTAGGATGGTCATTTTTATTATATTGGCTCGTCCTATCCATGAGCAGTTAATGTTTTTCCATTTGTTCAAGTCTAGTTTTAGTTGTGTGGCAAGTGTTTTGTAGTTGTGTTCATATAGTTCCTGTGTTTGTCTTGGGAGGTAGATTCCTAGGTAATTTATTTTGTCTAAGGTGATTTTGAATGGGATTTCTCTTTCTAGTTCTTGCTGCTGAGCTGTGTTGGAGATATATAGAAAAGCTGATGATTTATGTGGGTTTATTTTGTATCCTGCAAATTTGCTAAATTTGTTGATTATTTCTATTAGCTTTTTGGTTGAATCTCTAGGATTCTTTAAGTAGACCATCATGTCATCCGCAAAGAGTGATAACTTGGTCTCCTCCTTGCCTATTTTGATGCCTTCAATTCCTTTATCTTCTCTAATTGCTACTGCTAGTGTTTCTAGTACAATGTCAAATAGTAGAGGTGATAATGGGCATCCTTGTTTCACTCCTGATCTTATTGGGAATGCATCTAGTTTATCCCCATTGCAGATGATATTAGCTGTTGGTTTTAGATAAATACTGTTTATTATTTTTAGGAATGACCCTTCTATTCCTATGCTTTCTAGTGTTTTTAATAGGAATTGGTGTTGTATTTTATCAAAGGCTTTTTCTGCATCTATTGAAATAATCATGTGATTCTTGCTAGTTTGCTTGTTGATGTGGTCAATTATATGGATGGTTTTCCTAATGTTGAACCAGCCCTGCATCCCTGGTATGAATCCTACTTGATCATGGTGAATGATCCTTCTAATCACTTGCTGGAGTCTTTTTGCTAGTATCCTATTTAAGATTTTTGCATCTATATTCATTAGGGAGATTGGCCTATAGTTTTCTTTCTCTGTTTTTGACCTGCCTGGTTTTGGAATCAGTACCATGTTTGTGTCGTAAAAGGAGTTTGGTAGAACTCCCTCTTTGCTTATTATGTCAAATAGTTTGTATAGTATTGGGATTAACTGTTCTCTGAATGTTTGATAGAATTCACAGGTGAATCCATCAGGCCCTGGGGACTTTTTCTTAGGAAGTTCTTTGATGGCTTGTTGGATTTCACTTTCTGATATGGGATTATTTAGGAATTCTATTTCCTCTTCTGTTAGTCTAGGCAGTTTGTATTTTTGTATATATTCATCCATTTCTCCTAAATTGGTGTATTTATTGCCATATAATTGGGCAAAGTAATTTCTAATGATTGCCTTAATTTCCTCCTCATTGGAGGTGCTTTCCCCCTTTTCATCTTTAATGCTGTGAATTTGCTTTTCTTCCTTCCTTTTTTTAACTAGATTGACCAGTACCTTGTCTATTTTGTTTGTTTTTTCAAAGTACCAGCTTCTTGTCTCATTTATTAAATCAATAGTTCTATCACTTTCGATTTTATTAATTTCTCCCTTAATTTTTAGGATTTCTAATTTGGTTTTCTGCTGGGGGTTTTTAATTTGATCGCTTTCCAGTTTTTTCATTTGTATTTCCAATTGATTGATCTCTGCTCTCCCTTGTTTGTTAATATAAGCATTCAGGGATATGAATTTACCTCTGATTACCGCTTTGGCTGCATCCCAAAAGGTTTGAAAGGATGTTTCGCCATTGTCATTTTCCTCGATGAAATTATTAATTGTTTCTATGATTTCTTCTTTAACTAAACGGTTTTGGAGTATCATATTGTTTAATTTCCAATTGGTTTTAGATTTGGTTTTCCATGTACCATTACTAATCATTATTTTTATTGCCTTGTGATCTGAGAAGGCTGCATTCATTATTTCTGCTTTTCTGCATTTGTGTGCTATGTTTCTGTGACCTAATGTATGGTCAATTTTTGTGAATGTGCCATGTGGTGCTGAGAAGAAGGTGTATTCCTTTTTATCCCTATTTATTTTTCTCCATATGTCTATTAATTCTAATTTTTCTAAGATTTCATTCACTTCTTTTACCTCTTTCTTATTTATTTTTTGATTTGATTTATCTAAATTTGATAATGGTTGGTTTAAGTCTCCCACTAGTATGGTTTTATTGTCTATTTCTTCCTTCAATTCTCCTAGTTTCTCCATTAGAAATTTGGGTGCTATATTATTTGGTGCATACATATTGATTAATGGTATTTCCTCATTTTCTATAGTCCCTTTTAACAAAATATAATTACCTTCCCTATCCCTTTTGATCAGGTCTATTTTTGCATTGGCTTTATCAGATATCATGATTACCACTCCTGCCTTCTTTCTATCAGTTGAAGCCCAGAAGGTCTTACTCCATCCTTTAATTCTGACCTTGTGGGTGTCAATCCGCCTCATGTGTGTTTCTTGAAGACAACATATGGTAGGGTTTTGGATTCTAATCCATTCTGCTATTCGTCTACGTTTTATGGGTGAGTTCATCCCATTCACGTTCAAAGTTATGATTGTCATTTGTGGACTCCCTGGCATTTTGATTGCCTTCCCTAATTCTAACCTTTTCTTCTTCGGCTCTACCTTTTAGTCCAGTGATTTACTTTGAAACAGTCCCCCTTGTCCCCTCCCTTGATGTTTCCCTTTTTAGTCCCTCCCTTTTTGTTACCTCCCCCTCCCCCCTCTCTTTCCCTCCCTTTTTGTTCTCCCTCTCCCCCTCCCCCCCTTGGTTTTCCCTTCTCCTTACCCTTGTTGGGTAAGATAGAATTCAAGATCCCAATGGATCTGGATGTTTTTCCCTCTCAGAGCTGATTTCCCTGAGATTGAGGTTTAAGTAACCCCCCCCTCTCTTCCTCTCCTTCTTATAGCAGTTTTCTTCCCCTCCCCTTCCCATGTGAATCTTTGTGTGAGAATGATTATTCTATTTGGTCTTTCTTTACCCCCTATTTATACATTACATTTTCCCCACATGTTAGTATACATAGGTTGATATAAATGTAGTCCTTATAGAAGAGAGTTTGAGTAAAAGAAGAAGATAACATTTTCCCCTTTCCTTAATATTTACCTTTTCAGGTATTCCTTGCTCTTTGATTTTCGGTATCAAACTTTCCACAGAGCTCTGGTCTTTTCTTTGCAAAAAGTTGGAAGTCTTCTATTTTGTTGAATGCCCATACTTTCCCTTGGAAGTATATAGTCAGTTTTGCTGGGTAGCTGATTCTTGGTTGGAGACCCAGCTCTCTTGCCTTTCTGAAGATCATGTTCCATGCCTTACGATCATTTAGAGTAGAACTTGCAAGGTCTTGGGTGACCCTGATTGGCATTCCTTTATATCTAAATTGTCTTTTTCTGGCTTCCTGTAGTATTTTTTCTTTTGTTTGATAGCTTTGGAATTTGGCAATTACATTCCTGGGAGTTGTCTTTTGGGGGTTTAGTGTAGAAGGTGTTCTGTGAGCTCTGTCAGTGGCTGTATTGCCCCCTTGTTCTAGAATCTCTGGGCAATTTTCTTTGATTATATCTTGTATCACCATGTCCAGTTTGGTGTTTATTTCTGGCTTTTCTGGGAGTCCAATTATTCTTAAATTATCCCTTCTCCCCCTATTTTCCAGATCTATCACCTTGTCGGTGAGATATTTTATGTTCTCTTCTAATTTCTTGGTATTTTGGCTTTGCTTTATTGATTCTTGCTCTTTTACACGATCGTTGTCTTCCAGCTGCCTGATTCTGGCCTTTAAAGCCTGGTTTTCTTTTACAGTTTGGTCAAACTGGTTTTGTAGATGCGTGAATTTCTTTTGCATTATTTCCAACTTTCCCTCCCAGAAGGCTTCCATCTTTTTGGTCATTTCTGATTCAAATTCTTCATAGGTTTGTGGAGAGTTTCCATTTCCTTTGGAAGGTTTTGGAGCATTTTCTTTTATATTATCTTCTGTCTGCTCTGTATTTTGTATTTTGGCTCCATAGAATGTGTCCAAAGTCGCCCCTTTCTTCTTATTTTTCTTGGTATTTTGGGGCTTCTGTGGTTCTGTGGAGTTTGCCATTTCTGAATGTGGAGGATTAGCTTTTCTTATCTCTGGTGATCCGAGGCTTTAGTCCTGGGCAGATGTTGGTTCTATGAGTTTTCCCTGGGTTAAACTGAATATGCCTCACTGGAACTGGAATGGAAGGGTCGGACCACGAGGCCACACTCT
This sequence comes from Monodelphis domestica, assembly GCF_027887165.1. Taxonomy (NCBI): domain Eukaryota; kingdom Metazoa; phylum Chordata; class Mammalia; order Didelphimorphia; family Didelphidae; genus Monodelphis; species Monodelphis domestica. The sequence goes on from NC_077234.1 coordinate 23,141,363, forward strand.
CCCCCCGGCTCGCTTTCAGGAAGTTGCCTTCAGAATCGCTGGCCGTGAGGCTGTTTCGTCAGCCTGCGGGGGGATGGGCTGCAGCTTTCCCAAGCTCTAGGGCAAGGACTTTCACTGAGACTTGGATAGCAGGATCCAGCCCGTGAGGCTGTCTTGCCCGCCCTGAGGGTTGCTGTTGTTTCGACCAGCTCTCTGCAGCGGAAGCCCCAGGCAGTAACTTTCACCGGGACTGTAGAAGGCCCTGAGGGTTCTGCTCTCTGAGCCCGGCCGGGCTGCGGCTTCCAGGAGCCTTGGACTCTGCGCTCCTACCCCTGAGGTCCGAGTGATCTCGGGTTCTGGCTTTTAAGGGGAGCCGTACCTTTTGATCCGGGTCCAGGTCCAGGAGGAGGGTTCCCAGGGTCTGTGCTGTTGATCGTTTTGAATTTCGACGCCTTAGGAGCTTATCGTTTGAGATCGGTCGGGAAGGGTTTTCAGGAGATCTGAGCTTTAGCTTTCTCTAAGCCGCCATCTTAACCGGAAGCTCTACAACTTCTTTATAGTATCATATGAGACATAGAAGTACTGGTCCCCCTTCATTATTTGCCTCATTATTTCACTTGACATTTTATATTTTTGAGTGAATTTTCTTACTATATTTTTCTAACTCTCTCTCAAAAGTATATAGATCCATAGCTAGATTAGTATAGTCCTAAGTCTAGAAAGTAAATTGTAGGGATATCATTATTTGTTATATTGGTGAATATCAAAAATATGCAAAAAATCTATCTTTAATTATTTTTAATTATTTTAAAATACGTTTTTAGTCAATATTTTGACATGTCTTTGATATTAGTTGGTAGATTGATTCTTTTGCATTTTGACGATTTTGTGGTAATTGAGAAGGGGACCTTCTTTTCTTTTTTTATTTCAGTATTTAGTTATTGCTATATAGATATACTACTGAAGCAGATAAGTGGTGCCGGGAATAGAGTGCTGAGTTTTGTGTTAGACAGACCTAAGTTCAAATCTAGCTCCACCACTGGGCAACTTCAAGCAAGTTGTTTAACTTCTAATTGCCTCAGTTTTACCAACTGCAAAATTGAGATAATGAATGTATCTGCTTCATTGAGTTTTTGTGAAGATCACATGAGAGAGTTTTTGAAGTGTTTTCCATAGTAGCTAGTATGTTGTAGGTGCTTATTCACTCCTCTTAATTTTGTTGATTTATTTTATCTTCTGTACTTTTTTGAAGACACTGATTATATCAATTAATTTCTTTTCTGATTTTCTATGGTTTTCTAAAATGTGAAGGGGAGATTTTGAAAAGGAAACAAGATTACAAGCAGAGTGACAGGGAATGCAGTTCAACCAGGAGAAGCAAGATCAAACCCTTTTAGAATCTTGAGAGGAAGGGAATCCTGGGAAACCAAAGGTTGGGAGGGGGGAGCAGTTGGATCCTTGCTCTGGAAAGAGAAACATTCTCCAGGACACAGCTCCAACCTTCTGGGTTTAGAAAATTGTTCCAGAAAGATATTTAACAAGAACATGAAGACCATTGAAGCTCCTGACTGCTGTGACACTGCAGAGCAGACCAAATTTCAAAAGAAGTCATAGGGAAACCTCTCAAGCCATGTTCCTAACCCCATCTCCAATTTTCAACTTTACAATAAACCTTGTTAATTTGAAAAGCAGTCAGATTGGATACATACTGGCCCAAGGCAGAGAGCAGCCATTTTTGCTCTCTTCCACTGAAGAGATTGTCTTAATGAGTGGATCTAGCAAAATTCCCAGTCACCCATCTTAAATCTCTCTTACAAAAGAAAGCATTATGTTGTCCGTAAATGATCGGTTTGTCTTCTCTTTGTTAATGTTTATATCTTTAATTTTTGGAACTACAACAATGCATTAGGAAAAAAAGGATGAGAGTTATTCTAACGTTACTCATGGAGCAAATCTTTCATTTTTTATCTTTTGCGAATGATACAAGTTTTTAGTGTCCACATAAGCACTGCTTCTTTAAAAACCAAAGAGTACTATCAAGGGTTTCCAGTCTTCTCTAGTCATTGATTACTTGTCACTTCTCCCCTGTTGCCCTGCTAATGGCTTTCTGTGAAGATCCAGAAGGTCAACTATATTCACTTCCACTTATCTTTCCAACTTAGCTCAGTTTATTCTCTTGGGTTAACAATCTCTCTTTCAGGAACAATCAACCTTAGACTGATCGTTGGCCATAGGCTACTGTCATTTTCCACAAAGACTTCCTTCAAAGGGCCACCTCCTTCAGTAGCTTCATTCCATATGTGCAAATTAGCTGTCTGATGCATTTGAAACCTAATTAAGGCTTCATTAGCTTAACTAGGTTAGCAGTGTCTATTTTTGTATGTTACAATCTGCATTCCATTCAGAATTGCCCTTGCTCCAAAACTGCTGGTTCCCCTGAAGTTGCCTTCAAATGGAGCTCTTTTACAGTAGACTCAATAAAAATGCCTTTTAATTGGATTAGTGAAGCCCACTAACTCACACACACACACACACACACACACACACACACACACACACACACACACACACACGATTCCCTTTTTTACCAGTCCATTAATGGAAGTGCTTCAGCTGTGTTGGCTCTCTAAAAAGAACTGTCTTACTTGCATAGCTTCTCAGTATTGTAACATCACTGCATTCTCTATCAGTCTTCCTCCAGGTTGTCCCATATGTCCCTAAATGGACATATGACATTCTATTATGACATTTTCTGCAAAACAACAACAACAACTAAAAAAACAAACAAAAAACTCTTTGGCATTTTGCTTTCACTTATTTAAATAATGCAAGGTAATTTACAATATAAAAAATATATATATATCATGAGGGCAACTAGGTGGCTCAGTGGATGGACAACCAGCTCTGGAGATGGGAGGTCCTAGGTTCAAATCTGACCTCAGGTACTTCCTAGCTAGGTGACCCTAGATAAATCACTTAACCTCCTTTGCCTAGCCCTTACCACTCTTCTGCCAATTCACAGGATTGATTCTAAGACAGAAGGTAAGGATTTGAAAGAAAAATCATTTTAGCCAATTGTAAGAAAATTCTTCCTAATTGCGCTGTGGCATATAGAGAATCTGCCTCCATCTTCTCCTTGCTCTTTCCACTGGAGAACGACAGTTTTCTATTATTTCTTTCATTCCACCAAAAGTGAGTGATTACACAAAAGCTTCTCAGACCATTCTGGTTAACTTGCCAAAAGCTCTCTGCTACATTCATTTGCCTTAAAAGGGGCTGGCAGGGAAAAGGAAGAAATACATTAGAGTCAACATACTTTTCCTATTATGCTGAGATTTGTGCAACAATTGAGTACAAATGAGTCTTTGTTTATAACCATAAGCATCACTGTATAACATGATTTTATTCTGGACTTCCTTGTATATTCCATAGATTTTTTGAAAGAAGTAGAATCTCTAGGTGTGATTTTTTAATATTGGTTATGGAAAAATAGAATTTTGCTCCCCAGGACTCTAAATCCCAGCTTCCCATGTTCCTTCTCAGATTATATACTAACATAGAGAAGATATATTTTGTGTGTAGTTCCACCCTCTCTCTCTCTCTCTTCTCGGGAATAAGGTTTGAGGAGGTTGGGTGAGTGCAAGGTAGGAGAATTTTATTTCACATGATCATACTTAAGTTTTGTTCTTCTATTTTTCTACTTCAAATGATTATTAATAAACTTTACAAAATATAATATTTGGAGTTATTGGATATTAATTTTAATCTTACAATCATCACACTAGTCATCCAATTGTCATTTGTCATGAGCTTATGGCCAGTCCTCAGGACTAGGCAAGATATTGACTAGCGTTTATGGGAAGAGCAGACAGTTTTGGGGGTTCCTTCTAGCTCAGGTTCTACTATCCCATGATCCTATATCAGATATGACTGCTACGTTTGGTGTGAAACAAAGATTCAAGTTAACGATAGTGAGAATTTATACCAAACTCAAGATTAATTGTATCTGAAAATCAAGCTATAGTATCTTAAATGAGTTGTATGGAATGTGTACCTATAAAGGTAATTATAGACATGTTATCCTTATAAATCATAGTAGCAGATAGTCAACGTCAGAAGGAGGGACTTCAGAGGTCATGAAATCCAACTGTCTCATTGGAAGATGACAAATTGATGCTAGAGAGGCTACATGATTTTCCTCAAATCAAAGAGAGAAGATGCTTAGAGGTCATTGTATTCAAATTATTTGTACTCAGCTTCTCTGACTCCACAGCTGATATTTTTTAGACTCTCTATTGTTGCCTCTAAACAGATACAAATTCAGGATATTCCACTCAATAAATATTGAAAAAAAGTTTTATATTATGGAAGAAGCACATAAAACAGATAGTGTTCCTCTAAAGATGATCAACTCTCAGCCTCTAGATAAACAAGGAAAGAATAACAGATCAGGTAGTCAAGAGACTGGGAATCTAGTCTTAGTATTGCCTCTCACTAATTTGAACAAAGCACTTCATGCTTCCAGTCATCACCACTTATTTTGATTGATTGATTTATTTTACATTTAAATTGAGATTGGAGTAGATTGGTTAGTCAGGCGAAACTCTCCTGTCCTCTGTTTTCTCTGAAATTTTTATTGACAAAGCTTCTGGTCTAAACTTTAGTTACTATTTTAAGGTAAATAACAAATAAAACCCATAAAATATTCTTCTCAAGAAATGGGGAAGAAGTAACATGGATAAATTAAGTAGAATGTGATTAAATGAGAAATTCTGTGTATTTAGGCATAAACAGACTGGGATTGAGATCTAGAAAGGTCTTTCTGGGTCATATAGTTACAGATCAAAAAGTCGTGAAGTCCACTCCTTTGACTTCAATTCCTAGCTCTTTCCAGTAAAGCAATTTCAGTCTAAGTTCAGAAAATTGGAATTTGGGAGTTGAGTACATGTATCCAAAGAAATCCTGACATTAAGGAATTAAGAAGGTTAGCTCTCTGGACTATTTAATCCAGTCTTCTCATTTAGAAAAGAGTTACCACATTACCAGAAAAGAGAGGTAATCTATCCAAGGCCACATGGCTAGGTAAAGGCAGATCTGGGATTAGCATCCAGGTGTTAGACCTAATAGAAATTATTCCACTAGTATATGCAGAGATTTTCTCTCTGGTTCCATTTGGAGAGTCATTTTTGAGGAAAGAGCAAAAGAATAAATTATAGCATAAACCTAAAAATACATTTTTATGGTACAGCAAAAATCTAATTTGAAAAAAACAAAACATTTTTAAGGATCTGGAAAGGTTATATATATACATGATACATTTTCCACCCTGTGTGGAAGCAATAAAGATAGCCAAGTATTATTTATCTAAGAAGAGGGTTGCTGAAAAGGGAAGCAATGGTTACTGGAGAGATTGGACATCCATTAACACTGTAAATGTCCTAGAACACTGAGAAAACATTATTTTATCTAAGCTAAAATAAATCAGATTATTCACACATCTAGAATTAATTCCTTCCTCCCTTCTTACCTCTCTCTCCCTTCTTTCTTTCCTTCCTTCCTTCCTTCCTTCCTTCCTTCCTTCCTTCCTTCCTTCCTTCCTTCCTTCCTTCCTTCCTTCCTTCCTTCCTTTCTTCCTTTCTTTATTCTTTCCTCAGTTTTCACATAGCTTCCAAAAGATATATTATGATAATTATGGCTGATATAACAAACCATGCAAGATAGCTATGCATCCCAGATGTGGAAAATAAAGCAAGGATTTTGTACAGCTGTGAAGGAATCTAGGCATTCAGCCTTCTGAAAAAAAAAAATTTCTGTAAACTAGCCAGATGCACACTTGAGACAGAGCTCTCTGCATAATCAGCCATACAGAAAGATTATGTATTTTCCTGAGAGAATTCAAAATCCCTTATGGTTTAACTCTTATTCATCTTTATGCTTAAGACAGTTAAATGACATACTAAAAAATGAGTTATAACCTGTCTCTTCAGTTAGCACATTATACCATTAACACTAACATAAATTTCTTGTGTTGGAGAAAAATGTTACCTATGTAAAGTGTGTTTGCCAAGCCCACTAGCCTATTGCTTACAAAGTATTCTTTCCCATGCTTAGCTAAGTAAGTAGTGGGTAGATCCTTGAAGGGGAAGGGATCTCTTTCTTTCTTTGAATCGCTTCTCTTTATCCAGTTCAACAAGCTTTCAGTATTGTTCCAGGAGCTTCAGAGGAAACAAAAGTGTTATACAATATTGTCTCTGCCTTCTAGGACTTTATCCACAAATCCAGAAGACAAGTTTTATATAGAAAACATCACACGTTTAGAGTGAAAAATACAAAGGTAGCCAATACTCAAATGGCTCCGTGATGCTGTCAATTTGAACATTGCCTCCAATAACTCATTTTCTATCTCTCCCAGGCCTGTTGGATGATTGCATGACTCTGAATTGGCCTTCCCACAAGTTTGCCTCGGGAAGTCTATCCATACTGGAGATCTTTTTAACTTTCTCCTGATATTGAGACAAAACCATTAAGCAATCTGGCTTAAACTGTAAGGGAGTGGTGAATAAAGGGAAATTGGAGGGGAAGACAATAAATGTGGGATAAGCTTCATCCATATACTCCTGGAAAACCTGGAGTCCTAAAAAAATGGAGCATGTAGAAAGAAGAGGTACCTAAAAAGAGAAGTAGGAGTTTTCTTCCCATGAGGCAGGAGAAAAAAGATCATTGAGGTAAATCATAGAAGATTTTTTTCCTTTTATCATTTAAGAATGCCTAAATGAATATTTCCATATCAAAGTTATGAATGTATTAATAAGAATGATCAAGGGATGGATATAAATAGTGATGGAGATTCCAACAACTGTTCCAATATTTAAACCCCTAAAGTGTTCGCACAATCCAAAAATTAAATTAATATGTTTGTGGAACAGTTGGGTTTTTAAAATACACAATAAAATGGTTTGGAATATTATGTGTCAGCCAGAGGAAAGGTCACATCATAGGTTGTGAATTTTAAAAATTAATATCCAATACTCCAAGTGTTATATTTAATAATATTTATTAAATATCTAACTTGAAGCAAAGAGAAAGTAAAAAGGCTAGAGCAACCAAGAGCTCCCCCAGCCTCCACATGAAACTGAGCATAGTCTGAGCAAACTGAAACTCAACACCATATCAACCTAACCACTCACACACAGGAAAAGGAAAAGGGAATTGTGGGAAATGTAGTCTAAGGGTTCAAGATTCTAATTAATTCAAGGTGAAAGTCCTAAAATACTGAAAGCCCAACAGAGCAATAACTGTGGAGGGGTCAATGGGGTATTGTCCCCCCCCATTTCTATGGCTGCCTGGCCTGTGCAGTTTGTCTTGTGCCACCCCTGACTATCCAGGCTGTCTAGAGAATAGAAACCCCTTTCTTTAGGAAGGATTGTGACTAAACAGGGCAGTCTGTCCATATCCTCTTCACTCAACTGAATTTGCCTCGCAAGTCCCAATTTCGGCTACAGCTCAGCAGCTGAGCCCTTTTGCCACTTGCCTTTGGAGTCCAAGGCTCTTGAGTGCTCTACATGAGGCAAGAGTCATCAATGAGTAAATGATACTTTAGGCTTTTATTTCAGTCATGAGATGGATGGACACCGGTGGCTTCAGTGAGCCCCAGGTCGGGCTGCCCTACAGAGTTCAAGAAGACCAAAAAGATATTATAGCAGCTCTTAAATAGAGCTGGGAAGAGGAAAGCCTGCTCAGCTAATCAAGTCAGGAAGAGAACCATTCTGAACACCTGCAGGATATCAGTATTATGGCCATGGAGAGGCTGGGAGAGGTGTTAGCTCTATAGGGGGGAAACGCTAACAAAATTGACTCTTTGGTACCAGCCTAATTAGCCCAGGGAGGATGGGGGGGGAGGGGGTTGGTCCCCTTAGTGATGAAGTCACTACTGCCCAATCAAATGGAAGGAAGGATGTGAGAGAGGCAACATCACTAGGGGAAATAGAATTCCCTGAGCTTTGAGTCTTTGGTATTTGCCAGAGATTCAGAAAAAGCCTTCAGGGAAGTGGTAGAGGCTACGCACTGTCAGATATTGAAACTTCTCCTAAAGAAATTGTACAGGAGCCTTATATTCTCATATAAAGCCTCAGGCTATGCACATTTATTTCTGCAGTAGGAATCAGTGCAAAAGCAGGCTTGATTCTTCCTACAGCAATTTGGCCACTGAGACTGTGTTTTGAGTTCATAACATCCAGAGGATTCACATAGAGAATGTAAAGCAGAGAACACTGTACCCTAAATCCACTATTCAGGGGTGAGGATAAGTAAGTAATCATTGGTAGGTGAGAGCAATGTAGTGTTCTTGGTCATATTTTTACTAAGAAAACAAAAATTAAATAAGTGATGTCAGTTCTGGAGACCTTTTTCTCTTTAAAATAAATAAAACCTGAAAAATGAAATATCAGAGAATTGGGGGTGAGGTGGGGAGTGAGTGTCTGGAGCCTGAAGAACAGAAAGGAATGGACACATGGCTGGCCTGAGTACTTCCCTAAAATCAAGGTGTCCTAGGAGGAACTAGCCAATGAGGCAGGAGGCTACAGGGGAACAGGGAGCTTTCAGGGCGAGAAAGCTGCTGTGACATGATTGAGACAGAAAGCCAGGTCAGGAGTGGAGCCCTAAAATGAATGAAGACACGAATGATCTGGGCACTTTTCTTCAAGTGAAAGCTCTGGAAGATGTTCCCAGCCTATGGGAAGAAGGGGCCACAGAGTGGAGAGAAGTTCCAGGGTGAGAACGTTAGGCATGGGTTGGGCTTCCTAGTAAAGAGGCTCCTGGGGCAGAAGAAACTTCCAAACTACCTAATAAGTATGAGAAACACTAAGTTGCCAAAGAGCTGGAAGTAATCAAGGGTGGCCCAATGCCTTTCCTTTATAGCACAATTCCTCATTGATATGGTACATTTTTTTCCTCTTCTTCTCCATACGTCTGTGAAAGGATACTTGTAGCCCATCCTGTCAAGAGTCAAGAATACAAAGTTCCCTTCCTAGTTTGTTGCTAAGTAGTGGTGGGATGATCCTCTTTTGGGTTTAACAAGTAGCTTTGCTTTTGCCAACCAAAAGCTGAACCAGAATCTGAATAGAAATCTCTCCCAGATCAAGCTTCCAGATGTGGCGGGTGATTCCTTCTCTTGTGGTCTTGAAGAAAAGGTTGGATGACCACTTGACAGATATGACTTGAGCTCAATTGTCACAGATGTCCATGCCATCAATTGGGATTTCGGGGGGTCCTGTGATGCATAATTAACTATTGGTCACCCACTCTGTGATTGGAGATATTTTATAAGGGGAAATCTATTACTTCCCAAGGCAGTCCATTTCATTGAAAGATTTTTTTAAAATATATTTTATTTGATCATTTCCAAGCATTATTTGTTAAAGACATAGATCATTTTCTTTTCCTCCCCCCCACCCCCCATAGCTGATGCGTAAATCCACTGGGCATTACATGTTTTCTTGATTTGAACCCATTGCTATGTTGATAATATTTGCATTAGAGTGTTCGTTTAGAGTCTCTCTTCTGTCATGTCCCCTCAACCGCTGTATTCAGGCAGTTGCTTTTCCTCGGTGTTTCCACTCCCATAGTTTATCCTTTGCTTATGAATAGTGTTTTTTTTCATTGAAAGATTTTTTAATACTTGAGAATTCTAATGCTTGTTGAGTTTGTTTCTTTCCTCTTCTGTTAATCAAACTTAAATTTGCTTCTTTGCAACTTCCTATCACTTCTGCATCTTGACTTTGGTGACAAACAGAACAACTCTAGTCTTCCCTGTTTAGAACAGTCAGTATAGTACTTGAAGACACCTGTCACATTCCTTCTGAATCTATGCTTTTTTGAATACAAATTTCAATGATCAAGAATTTTTTTCTCCTTAGTCCAAACCTGGAAAAATAAATAAAAGAAAAATGAAACCCTGATCAAGCTCAAAACATTCTCAGGTTAGCCATGTCTAAGACTTTTTGTCTTATTCTGCATCTTGGCTCCATCATCCCTCCTTGTGTCAGGAAGTGGGTAGCATTCTTTATCATCAGTCCCCTGGAATCCTAGTTGGGCATTTCTTTAATGACAGTTCTTGAGCCTTTTAAGGTGTTTACCTTAACATTTTTAAATTGTCTTTCCTTATTCTACCCACTTCACTCTGTTTGGTATATACATCTTGCCAGTGTTTATGTGACACTTTCCCTTCCATCATTTCTTTTTTTGAAAAAAGAAAAAAGAAAACTCTTACCACTCTTCTGTTTTAAAACTGATACTAACTATTGGTTCCAAGGCAGAAGAGTATTAACACATTAGATAATTGGGGTTAAGTGACTTGCCCAGGGTCACACACCTAAGAAATGTCTGGGACCAGATTTTAATTGAAAACCTCTTGTCTCCAGGACTGACACTCTATTCATTGAGCTCATAGCTGCCCCTTTTCATCATTTCTTACAGTCTGGTTTTCTCTTTTTCAGGATAAATATATTCATTTCTTCAACAGCCTAATATGGCATGAACGCAGGCCCCATTCATCATCTTACTAGTCTAGTTTCTAGATAGTCTCCAAATTACCAATCTTTTTAGTCTTTTTCCCCTTAAATTGTAGTTCCTAGAATTAAATATAATGATTAAGAGTACTCATTTATTTAATGGATGAAACAATAATATAATGCAAACTGGGCCCTGGAATGCAGCTAGACAACTGGCATGCTACTCTTTGATCCAGCTAAAGCTCCCCCTTGGACAGAAATCTGTTCCAGTTCCTCTTTATTTTTTGCCTTTCCTTGAATGCTCAGTGCTTAGTACAGTACCTGACACCTTTTGGGTACTTAATAAATGTTTGTTGAACAGCTAATCATCTGACATTGTCCTTGAGAAAACATAATGCCTGCTCTTAAATATATTAGAAGACTGAAGGAACATGTTGGTAAGTGTCTGTTCATGTGCCTTCATTAAACTAGTCCCCGATGATGGGTAATACAGAAGTGATATTTGGTATGAGAAAACATGGTCATTTAGATGTCACAAGTTCTAATGAGACACAGAATGGGGTAGTGTAAGTACGTTAAATTAAAAAAGAAATGAAGGCCACTAAGCCATCTCCAAAGATCCCTGAAGCTGCTTATTGATTCAGAAAACCACACAGTAACATTATCTATATTTCATAGTATTTTATTTATTTTGTTAAATATTTCTCAATTATATTTTATCCATTTTTAGGCTACAGTTGAGAGCATTGATGGGGAAGGGAATTGACCCTTCTGGAGTAGTGCTTAGGACATTGACCAGGGAGTTAGAGTAGTGGACACGAGCTATTTGCCAGATGCTTCCCAAGTCTTGGAATTCTCAGTAAAATGAGTATCATAGTCATTGTAATACCTCCCTTCCATTGTTTGTTATAAGCAAAACTTTGGAAAATCTTGAGCACGATAGAAATATGAGGATTTATTATATGTTTAGAATAGAATTATTTTCATATTTAAAAACCAAATGGTGCTTATATTTATCCATTTGTGATATAACAAGCTATTTGAGAGGAATCATTTTAAATTTTCAAGTCATTGACCCATTAATAACTATATGCCACATTTTATTCCAATAAGGCATTATAACAATATAGTTTTGCCAGAGACCTTGAGAATCATGATCGACTGCCTCGTCTTCTTTTTGTATCCACAGAAGCCACAAAATAGCATTGCCCCCTCTGATTGAATGAAGACACATCTACAATCATATAGAAAACCACATTCGTATTCCATAGCCAGAAATAAAGTTGTTTAGTTAACACATTGTAACATCATCTGCATTTCCAATATGTGTGTTTATATAAATACCATATGCAGATAAATTGTGACACCACAGTCATTTAGCACACTTCAGGATAGTTACCATAGTGCTTCTAACATTATGATATGTGCCTAATTAGGTATGGAGTTGGACCAGCGGGGAGGATGCCAATTCAATCCAAGTGTGTATCTTCTATACTACCAGTAGGGAAGGGAAGAGAATAAGCATTTATTAAGCTCCTACAATGAGGCGGACATTCTGCTATGCATTTTTAAAATCATTTTCTCATTTGACCTTCATAATAACTCCACGAGGTAGGTATTAATACCCTCATGTTACACTTGGGAAACTGAGGTAAACAGAAGTTAAGTGACTTGCCCAAGGTTACACAGCTGATGTGTCTGAGGCTGAGTGTCTAGACCCAGGGCTTTATTCAGCTAGTGACCTCCCAAACTGGGGGTAACATCCACACAATTGCCACTTTCCCCCCTCAATGATCAGTCAAAAAGTACTTATTTAATACTAATTCAATTTAAAAAAATATGTACTATTATTTGCAATTCAACAATCCAAATTCTGTAAGCAATTATTAAAATCCTTAAAGCAGTGGGATTAGAACCTAGGAATAAGAAATAAAATAAAGAAGTCCCTCTCCTCAAAGATCTTACCAGGGGATTAAAGTAACATTGACTCTAAACCTTAGTCTCCATGAGTTTATAGTCATACTGGAGAGAAAAAGCATCTGTTTATAAAACTTAACTCATAACATATGCCAATATACTAATGTAAGATCAGCACAAAATGAAACACTGTTGAGAAGTGCTTAAGAGCAGGGAGGGAGAGAAATCTCTGTAATGGTCTGATAAGGTTCAGTTTGTCTAGCTGAGAGCTGATGGTTAAACATATTGTTAAGCGGACCCCTGGCCAAGTGCTTTACACTTCCCTCCCACATCTCAGACTTTTAAGGTCCTTGAAGGTTGTAGAGGGGGTTGTTTAATCTTTGCCATTAACTCAACTGTCCCCCAGCCAAAGATTTTGTTATCCAATTTCAATGGTCTTTTTTCCATTTGTCCACTTCAAGATCAGATTAGATTTAACAATGAGATAATTACTTTGAAATTATAGCAGAGGCACTTATTTGATTCAGTGAATAGAAAACCAGGTTTGGAGATAGAAGTCCAGAATGGGATTGTTGCAACATGCAGCCTGGAATCCTGATCTCAAAAGTTGACATGAATTGAATTCCTGTATGAGAGACTCCCCTTTCCTTCATCTAGAACTGATTAGAACCAATGAAATAGAACCCAAACCTTCCTGGACACAATGCCTAACTAGGGGAAGGTAGCCTTTCCTCTGCTTATCACATAGTGGTCTTTCTCCCCCTCCCCAATAATCTCTCCCCCACAGTTATTCTTTCTCTAATAAATTGCCTGGATCCTGGTCACATATAGTCCTCTTGAATGATTCTGCACTTCCTAGTGTCTCTATGTCCAGAATGTTCTTTACTTTGTACCAGATAAAGAGGATGCTTCTTTTTTCATAATTTATTGGCTCAGAGATGGGGAATTTATCAGACCTAGCTGGAATAGACCCTTACTCCCCAATACCCCTCCCAAAATATTAGAACTGCTGTTTTATGGGGCTACCTGAGCCCCACCTTACTGCAGTGGCAGAATCTCCAGTCTTAGAATGAAATTATTATTTTCCAAATACTAAAAGCAGCCTGATATAAAACAAAACAAAACAAAAATTGAAGTCTCTACTTTTTGCTATTGTCTGAAGAGCCTATTTTCTCTGGCTCTCTTGTCCATTGGGTGGCCATCTCCTTCTCTGCCATTCCCAGGTCCATTTTGGAGGTGCTAGTTCTGGTCTTAGACACAGGTTGCCTTTGATTTGGAGACATGAGCTAGTTAGTTACTTCACTTTTTACTTCTAAGCCTCAGTTTTCTCAGTTAAAGGAGAGTCATTTTATTTGGATCTGGGATCAGTTTCTTCCCCAAAGCTTAAAAGGATCTTTGTAGAGTGGCCTTAGATCATTACACTTTGCATAGAGCTTAGCACAAAAGAAGAGCTAAAAAACAAGTTGCCAACAAATGTCGTAGTTGTCTTTCTCAGGTATGAGTGGTAGAAAATTTACTGACTTATATGTATTAACTACTTCTCTGATAATCATGAACCAATGCCTTGGGTTTTACTTTTGGGCTTAAATTTGTGTTAATAGATTCTATAAATCCTTTCCATAAATAAGACATATATTGTGGGTAAAGTTGTCAGTACTGGAACACACCAAAACCAGAACAAAAACGAAATCCAAACCCCAAATTTAGGAAATAAGGAGGGTTTACTGAATTAACCAGCAAAGAAGCCCCACTCACATGGGCAGAGACCCCTTGAAAGGCAAAAAAATGGAAAGCTTGTAATGATTTTGCTTTAAACATAAGGTGAATTAGGTATGGGATACCTCAGGATTGGATAGAGCTTGTTTCTGGAGGGTTAATAGGAACAAGGGGTGTTCTATACATTGATTCGACAGGCCTGTTACTGGGGTGAGAAACCAGAAACTTCTCAGGTTCGCTGTCTCTTGTAGTAGTAGTAGTAGTAGTCTCTCGGTAACTGAGGATGACGTTTGTCTTTGTGTGCTTTCATCTATGGTGTATAGATGAGTGTTCACAAAGACACTTGTGCGTGAAGGAGATTTAAGTGGAAAAGTCGATGCACAGAGACAGTCTCACTCTCTCGGCGTTGGAAGCCTGAGTCCAGGGGCATGAAAAGTCGTTACATCTGGAGACTTCCTCAGCTGCATTGGATGGCCCTGTTGTCTTTTGTGCTCCAACACGCCCTAAGCACTCCACAGTGCTTTGCTGCGTCGCCATCTCAGCCGTTGAACCTTCTTATTGGTTTCTTCTGCCTGTTCCGCCGAAGCAGTCTTCACATTCTGAGTGAGCAAAGCCCTGGTTCACCAGGGGATGACCCAATGGCTACCCTCACAAGGTTTAGCCAGCCTGTCGAAGCCGTTGCCTGGGGTGTGGCCACTGCCGCATGCTAGCTACTGGGAGCCACAAGTGAGAGCTGGGTGTCAGGTGGGGGTCAGAGGCTGGAGAGCTGCCCTAGGAGGGCACTACAAGCCCTCCATACCAGAGATATTACCCTTCCCTGAGCACCCCATACACCCCGCTATCTCTTGTAATCCTGCCCTAATAGGCAGGACTGTCCTTATTGCTTCAGCAGTGAGGAAAGTCCCAGACATGGAAGAGGGGGCAGCAATACCAACTGGGTCAGGAGCAAGATAGAGGAATGGCAGACAAAATAGAGTGGCTTTAGTTTTCTTGGCTACCATCAACACCTCACATCAGAAGTTTCTCTTAGGTCCCTTGTTCCTCTTAAGGTCTCAGGAGATGTCTCAATGGCACTATTAATAATTCCCATCCATCTTTCTTGTGGAAGAGAAACCCATTTTCCTCCAGAGTTCCTTAAATCACTCAACACTCGAGGCACAATTTCCAACAGCTGTTACATATTTGAAGTTATTTATGAATGTGGTTGAAAGTTACCCATCTTCCAAAAAGTCAGGTATGGGAGGAAGAGATGTGTTAGAGCCAGCTCAAACCAGCTTTCAAGAATCTGTCCTTGATCCCCAATGCCTTTGAACCAATTCATAGCATTGATCCTAAGACAGAAGTGAAGGGATTAAAGAAAAAAAATCTGTTGCTAAATTTTCAGTGTGGGCATTCATACCTTGGGAATTTTCAGGGCTCCAAATCAGGGCATAACATATTTTCTTCTTATCTAGACTTAAGTATGTAATTGAGAAAATGTAAATTCATCTCAGAAGAGTGTGGTGTGTACCATTTCCCCCCCTGAGAGTTGGTAATTAAACATTCACCAGTATAGCACAGCATATATTGGTTTTGGCATGCTGACTCAGGATTTATGGAAAAATTCTGATTTACTCTTATTTTCATATCATTTCACAAAAGCTTGTTACACTCGGTAAGACCAAGCTCCATGTAGAAGTCATTTTCTGCACTGTGATTTAAAGCCAGTTCTGGGCATCTGATTTGTTAGGCCAATATAAGAAGTTACAAATAGGGGGAAAAAATCTGTTCATTTTCTCATTAGGCGTTGGTTGGTTGGTATGTTTTCCTGCAGAGAAAATGTTGCCTTGGGTTGTAATTATTTCAAAATGAACCATTTAGATTATAAATGATCATTATAAAATTTTAGCCCACTCTGAGGAATTCAGAGAAACTTGGGAGAACTTATAATAACAAAAGAGTAATGAAGGCAACAGAAACACAGAAACAATATAGACACTAGCTAGTGCAATATATAGAAAAAAACCTTAAGTGAAAGTCCAAAATCAGAGTAATAATCATAACTTTTCTTGGTCCCATGAAATAAATTTTGAAGTATATCTCATTTCTAGAGGGAGGTAGTGGACTGTGGGTGAAGAATGTTGCCTATGCTGCTGATTAACCAATTAACCAACTTAAGCAATTGTTTTGCTTAATGTTTTCTCTTTCTTAAAAGAGTAACAGTTTTGTTTGGGGAGAAGAAAGAGGATTACCAAAAAGATTAATACTGAAGTAGCCCCAAAAAGACCAAAGATGGAAAAATATAAAAAGGAGATAAAGCAGATAGACCCTTGTCCGCATTTTTAGGGGACAGACCTGGATTCCCTCCCCCAGGAGATCAAGCTGTTTATACAGATTACAAACTGGTTTCTCCTTAGCTTGGTGGGCAGGAGACAAAGAGGAATTTCAGGAATATCAAAGGGTCAGCGAACTAACATTTGACTAAGTAAAGATAAACATTCCTTAGATCACAACCCCAGGATTGGCTTCTTGTCTCCAACCTCATATTCCTGTATTAAAGGCTGTTTGTTGTCAGATAAGAACCTGTGTAACTCTGCAATGTATATAATCTGTTCCTTAATGTCAAACCATCACAGTTTTCCATTAGGGAATTCTGTCCCAGCTGGTAGATTCTTTATTTCTCTCTTTTATTAATAAATTACAGTCCCAATAATCGAACCTCTAGGTATTTGAACTCATTTGTGAAGTATACCACTTCAATACTGCAACAGACAATGTCAGTAAAATTTATTTGTGAAAATGTTAAATTTAGATAAATGTTATTTTATTTTATTTTTTTAAATCCTTACCTTCCTTCTTGGATTCAAAACTGTGTATTGGCTCCAAGGCAGAAGAGTGGTAAGTGCTAGGCAATGGGGGTTAAGTGACTTGCCCAGGGTCTCATAGCTGGGAAGTGTCTGAAGCCATATTTGAACCCAGGACCTCCCATCTCTAGGCCTGACTCAATCCACTGAGCCACCCAGCTGCCCCCTAAATGTTATTTTAGAAAGAATGATGTCTTCTTTTTATAGACATTTCTCTAAAATGCCATATCTATTAAGTATTTTATCTTCATGCTCAATATGTAGCAGGAAGCCATTTGGAGGAGGAGCCATACTTAAAGCAATTGGCTGGCAACCTTTCTAGTTTGCTAGGTGTATAGTGGTACTTCTTGCCAATTCTCTGTTGAATCTTAATCCTTCATGGCTATAAACAATAACAACTTGGGCAAATGTTTATTAGGGGGAGGCTATCTGTTCATGTTATGTATCTCAAACAGTTCATCTTCTTTGGATGCATCACTTGATTTAAACAAAATATTAGTTGATTGATTTCAGTTCCTATCATTGCCTAATATTTTTTCTGTATTAATATTTTTACTTGTAGGCTTGATTGGATTCAATATGTATTTATTAAGTGGCTGCTCTCTGCTAGAAATTATATAAGTTGGTGGAGATACAAATACCATAAAAGAAATCAACTCTGACATTGAGGAACTAATAAATACATTCCCAAATCCTTGAAGGCAAAAGCAAGATTATTTTTCCTCTCGATGTGTTTCTCTTACTGTTTTGTGCTTGATTTTTTTTAGTGCAGAATTATGATTTCTTTTATATAGAAATCTCCCAATGGGAAATTTCCTTTTTTATTTTGTAGATTAGTTTTATTGTATATAATTTTATATTTCTACATTTCTATAATTTTAATTTATAAAATATACTTGTGTTAATCACAAATTAATCATTGTCTCAGATTAATCACTTATTGTGACTAAATACTGATTAATTGTGATAACTGGGGTCTTATATAAAACAAGAGTCAGAGGGTCAGGGATTCTCATTTTCTTCGAGTCCCAGGTTCCTCCAAAACTGTAGAAGTATTACCAATGAGGATTTGAACCAGTGGAAATAAAGAAAGACTTTTCAAATTTTTCAACCTAATGGAGAGAACTGGAAGGTAAGGTACAAATATAACAGACTTGGCTCTCATAAATTGGGGACAAGAAAAACTATATGTTCTCAGTTCTCAGCTTAAGCATAGCACTCTCTAATCCTGACCAAAGATATCTTATGTTAGAATAATTCTTTTCAGTATTGTTGATGGTATGTTTTAAGTAAAGAATATTCATCCATATAGATACAAATTATTTTAATATTCTCCCTATATTGTGTGTATTTAGAATGTCTCAAAAATTTAGTGCAGTTTAAGGTTTTAGTAGTTTAAAACTGCACTAAGACTTTTGGGACATCTTGTATATCTGTAGTACGTTGCTAAGCCATGAGTACAGAATTGAGGTAAAGGCTTTCTGATAATTTATGAAGGTAATATAAAATTTACGGATCTGATGGTGCCTTGTTCAAAAATCACCAAATTAATGAAGTATTGTTCTTTATTTTTTGTCCTACACATTCTATATTGGTTTTATGCTCACATTTTTAAGTTTTCTTTTAGAAATACAAATTGTGAATGCTTTATATCAAGTGTATAGGCATATAATTGACCTAAATTTGAAGGGTCACTGGTATCCTAATCTTTTGGTCATAAATATATGATACATTCTTTTAAGAAAGAAGGAAACAGCCTTCCATAGTCCAGATAGCTGATAATTTCCTAGTAATTCATGAACCATTGTGAACCATTTGAGCCAGTAATTATAGCTCTTATTCATCTTTTCTGCTTTTTAGTTTTTTAGGGAAACCAGACTTTCAGTCACCTTCCTTCTCATAATCCTTCTGTTGTTCATTATATTGCCAGTATGCAAACTTTCAGTTTCACATTTCATCCAAGTAGCATTTTCATGGTCATCGAATTCTTTAACCAAAAAAAAATGTGACCAGAAATTTTCCATATTATCTTTTTCTGGGAGTTCTATTTCTCCTCTTGTTTCTTTGCATCTTAGTTACCTACCATATAATTTTGGCTGGGCTCCGGTGTTTTCCTTCTTTCTCTCCAAGGAAGGCCTTTGTGGATCAAATTGAGTCCTTGGGAAACCTTGTCTCTAGAGAAAGTGATCGAGCTCTTTTTCTCATATTCTTTATCTCTTTTATGTTCCCATCCTTGAGTCTCAAAGAAAATCACTTAACGTTTGGACCTGGTTTATGTCCATGATACCCCCAAAAAGGGAAGTAGAAAGGTACATCATTATTTAATGAAATCAGTTCAAGTACAGCTATAAATTTCCTTCACAGGAAAGAAATGCTCAACACAAGAGACTCATGAGTGTACATTAATAGACTTAAGCAATGACAATGACTTATAGCTACTATTATATAGTCTCTATAGTTTAAGAACTAAAATATCAAACTTAAAACTATTTGCTCGACTGCTGGATCATCATTTTGCCTTTCACTTGACTCTTCCTCATCTCCCTCAAGTCCTATCTCTTCTGGCAAACAAGGCCAGAGGATGGAACTTACCTTCCTGCCTCACTGAAGCAGAAATTCCTCTTCCTCATGATCACATTCAAATGAAAGATCTAAAGAATTTCTAACTTTAACTAAGTTGCTTCTGAGTTTGGACACATTCATTTCAATCACTATTCAGTCACCTATGGTTTCATGTTTCTCTTGATCTTTGTGTTTGGATATCAAACTTTCCACTTAGTTCTGGTCTTTTCTTTACAAATATTTGGAAATCTTCTATTTTGTTGAATGCCAATACATTCCCCTGGAAGTATATAGTGAGTTTTGATGGAGAGGTGATCCTTGGTTGACGACCCAATTCTCTTGCCTTTCTGAATATCATATTCCAAGCCTTAGGATCCTTTAATGTGGAAGCTGCCAGATCTTGTCTGATTCTGATTGGTGCTCCTTGATATCTGAATTGTCTCTTTGGATTCTTGTAAAATTTTCTCATTAGCTTGGAAGCTCTTGAATTTGGCAATTACATTCCTGGGAGTTGTCTTTTGAGGATTTAGTGTAGAAAGTATTCTGTGAACTCTTTCAATGATTATTTTGTCCCCTTGTTCAAGAAATTCAGGGCAGTTTTCTTGGATAATTTCTTGTAGTATGATGTCAAGATTTCTATTTATGGGTTTTCAGGTAGACTAATGATTCTCAAATTGTCACTTTGTTCTATGTTTTCCTGATCTGTCATCTTTTCAGTGAGCTATTTTATGTTTGTTTGTTTTTTTTTCTATTTTGTCAGTCTTTTGACTTTGCTTTAATAATTCTTACTCTTTTGCAAGATCATTGGTTTCCAATTGCCTAATTCTGGCCTTTAAAGACTAGTTTTCCCTTTTGGTTTGGTCTATCCTGCTTTTCATGGCTTCCAACTGTTTCTCCAATTGGGAGTTCTTGCCCTTTAAACTGTAATTTTCTTTTTGAACTATTTCCCATTTTTCTTGCCAGAAAGCTTCCATATTTTTTGATAAGCTACAATTTAAATTCCTTAAGAACTTGTGGACAATTTCCATTGTTAGAAGGTTTTGGTGAACTTATTTGTATTTCCTCTTCTATTTTCTCTATAGCCTGGGTTTTTAACTCCATAAAAATTTTCCAGGATCAACCCCTTCTTGTTTTCCTTGCTGTTGGTAAGTTGTTATTCCTAGGCATTGTTTGCCATTACTGTGGTGATTTTTCTTTCCCTTTCCAGTTAGAAATCTGAGTGAGATAGGTAGACTCTCTGTGTATGGAGATAAGGAGCAAGGATTTTGGCTGAGGCCAACTCTCAAGTCTCTGCAGCTTCTGTTGTTTGCTGCCCCTCTCTGTGCTATCTCCATGCCAGAGCCCAAGGTCTGTACTCCTCAGCCTGCTGGGACCTCAGGTCTACCTGCTCTCAGGTATAGGTCCTTGGTGGTCTTAGTCAGCTGCCAATGACCCAGAGGTTCCCCTTGCTCACTCACTGATTCTAGCATATGCTGACTCTGACTCTAGCTCCATAGGTGGGGGGAGGGTATATCAGCTCATGTTTTGGTGGAAGCTTTTTCATGCCCTTATGGTGTGGAAATGCCCAAATCCGACATACCTTCAATGTCGTGCCCTATTTTAGAGTCCCTTTGTTCATATGAATATTTTTTTTTTGGCTTTTTGAGGTAGTCTGCATCAGTATGTGGTGAGGAGAAGAAGAGTCCTGCATCTAGACTGCTGCCATGTTTACCCAGAAGTTGGGAAACTTCCTTTAAAAATGATCCCTGGAGCTTTTTCTGCAATTGATATGTTAATATTCAAGATGAGGATCAAGGAGCTATTAAAGGGACTTGCTCATGGTCACTCAGGTAAAGAGTCAATGGTGAGAACCCAAATCTTGTTAATTCTAAGGCTAGTTATCTCATCAATATCTCATACTGCCTGATACACTGTAGGGGATCAATCAAAAACTTATTCAACTGAATTTTTATAATTGAATTTGGTTACCCTAATAAGTAGATAATATGGATCTTTTTCTCAGTCAAAATGATACTCTGTTTGTGGTTCACAGAGATGCTCATGAAGATACCAAAGATAATTGGGGGTGGTTACTTACCAGTCAAAGAAAAGATCATATTTTTAGAACTATCAGTAATCTTAGGGTTCATAGTCTAAATCCCTTGACTTTGTCCAAAGGGGCATTACTAGAAGATGGCAGAAGCAGGATTTGACTTCTAATCCCATTCTCTTGACTTTCAAGCTATTCTTGTGAGTGAGTGAGTGAGTGAGTGATCTACTCCCCAGTAAAATCTTTCAAGACTCTTTTCTTCCAGCTCAGTAGAGTCAAATACTTCTGCCTGACTTTTTGACTTTGTCAGAATTGTAACTTTTATTTCATTTATTTTTTTCCCCAGGTAGGACTTTGTTTCCACATTAAGTTACCTGGTTTGAGAGAATTTCTATTTTCATACAGATTTTTAAGCCATTGATTAGTTTAAAGCCAGAGACTTCATTCAGGAAGTCCAAGGTTTTCATGCCAATTATAGAATCCTCATGTTTTTCAAAGCATTGGACATTAGAAGAATGATCACAATACATTCCCCAAAGTGCTGTTTATTTTCAATGTTAATGGAATAATTTTAAATTTTGTTTGATAGAAATATAGGAGTGCTGGGAAAGGGAATAGAATACTACTAATAACAAGAGTATATAATTGGAAGAATTAAAAAGTAAATCTAGGAATGTGAAGATTTTTACTGTCAACATGGAAATCTAGAGATCCCCAGTTTATTTAGTTTGAGTGTAGAAACCCCAGGTTTTGACCTTGTCACAGGAGAGGTTTCCCCCTCAGGGAAGGTCCCTCTTCACCAGACAGTGAACTTCCTGGTAGTTTGGGTGGGAACAGCTAATCCCATTCAATATTAAGCATCCCTTTTGTCCCAATGGTTTCTCCCCCTAGGCTAAGGTCCATTACCAAGGTGACCCAGCCCTAGGCTGAGTCTTTCCCTTTGGTGTCCATTGTAGGGCCCCAGCCCCTCACTATTATTCCTGTCTGGAACTCTTCATTTTCCTTTCTTACCATTGTAAAGTCAATCAACTGTCCCTCTAATCCTACCCCCCCCCCAGGTCATCTAGAGTGGTATATAGGTTCCCCAAGTTCTTTTGTTCCTTGGAGTCCATCCTGAGTCGGTGGCACTCCCAGGGGCTGGTGACCAGGGCTTCTTGACTCTGTGCAGTCTTGGAAAGCAGCTCTGTTGTCATATTAGTAGCTCTAACCCCTTTTCCCTTGATTAAAGAGTGATTTTTGACTATTTAATAGTTATGTGTTTTTTCTAGTTGACATTACTTTTCTAATTATTAATCTGAAAAATTAGCCCTAACTGCAAGGTCAAAGTTATCATATTTTCTAGTTTCCAATATCCTCCCTCACAGAAATTAATTTGTATCTCTTTTTACATACTTTTAATACAATTTTCTGTGTACATACTTTTCTCTTTTTATAATATGTTATTTGAGGACAGAACCTGTTTTCATTTTTCCCCCTTTTTACCCCAAACCTGACACCTTAGTATGTGCTTAATAAATGCTTGTGGTATGAATGAACAAATGAATGAATGAATGAATGTAAAACCTCTCTTGGCTTCAGTTTTATGGGCCAGTCCATATAATGATTGTGCTTTTCTTATTTTGTGGTTTACCAAGTCACTAACTCCCAAAGAAGTGTAACAATTACCTGAATGCAAATGGAAGTTTTTCCACAGCTCTCTAAGGAGCTGGACCAGTATGGAAAGGGATATAATGATGTTCGTAATATTTCAAAATCTACTTCTCCTATAAACTTTATTATTTGACTTCTTGGAGGCTTTAGTAAAAAATTTTGTTCAGAAGTCAATATCAACATTTTTACATAAATAATGGAAAATTAGAAAATTAGGCAGAGAACCTGTATATTCAAATAGTTGTTAGGTTGTAACAAACTCTTCATAATCTCATTATAGGGAAGTTTGGGCGCAGAGATCCTGAAATGGTATGCCCTTTCCTTTGCAATGGACTAAGGCAAACAGAGGTTAAGTGAACTCAGATCTTCCTGATCTCTGATTACTCAGAGTCTGGCGCCAAAACTCTTACAAGGTCTATACCCTGGACTCTGGGGACATTATCCCTGGCAGTGCCACTGTGCTAGATGATGATTTCCAGGAACAAAATAATTTGGGGAACCTATATACCATTTAGGGAATCCAGGGGCAGGGAAAGATGCTTAATTGACATTACAAAGCTTATAAGGAAATGGGAGTGTTCAAACTCTACTGAGAGAATACAATCAAACTTGGGAAAAGAATCATAGCTAGAGGCTAGGGTGTGAGGGAAGGGGCTGCTTACAATGTATACTAAAAGGATTGTCCCTGCCCAGGTGTGGGTCTTCTAGGGAAAGGATCTCAGATACAAAAGGGTCCATTATTCAGTCTCCCTTCAGGGCATATTCTCTCAAGAACAGGGAACAAATACAAACACTGGGGTCTCCAACTTATAAGCTAGTCCTAAAACTTGGGGTTCTTCAGATATTACTAGGTTACAAGTTTGGGGTTTTTAGATTCCATGTTGATATATGCATAAAATGAACCACAGGGTTGTGAAAAATAATATGATTTTGAATTGTGCTGAGAGGCAGACCAGAGTTTTCAAGGGAGCTCTAGATTGATTCTTTCCTAGACAAAAACAAAAGACAAAGATTGAATTAACCATGATTTGGTTTTGCCTCTTTCCTAAGAACTGAGTTTAAAGAAGACAATCAACTCTTAAGTACCTTTCAATCACCCTAACCAGAACATAGTTAAAGACAATTGAATCTTAAATACCTTTCAATCACTCTAGCCTCTGGCTATTGGATTTTTCCCAAGCTTTACTGAAATGATATAACTAGGCTATTGCCCTCCCCCTTGTAAAAAAAAAAAGAAATTTCTCTCTCTCTCTCTCTCTCTCTCTCTCTCTCTCTCTCTCTCTCTCTCTCTCTCTCTCTCTCTCTCTCTCTCTCTCTCTCTCTCTCTCTCTCTCTCTCTCTCTCTCTCTCTCTCTCTCTCTCTCTCTCTCTCTCTCTCTCTCTCTCTCTCTCTATTTAGCACCCCTCTTTCTGTAGAGAGTGGTAGACCAAGTGCTTTGGTGTTGGGTGTCTCCCTAAGATTATATCCTAGAGTGATGGTTGTGTGTGATTTTTCTCATTTGTAATCTCTTTGCCCCTAGAATTACTATCCTGGTAGTTCTGAAATTTCTTCAGGTCGACCTGCATCACTTCAAGGAATAAAATGACAATGCCTTATAGGTCGCTTTGGTCTGATCATCTCTGGAATATTGTGCTTAGTTCTGGATGCTATGGTTTAGGAAGATAGAGAGTAGGGAGATCAATTTGTATAATAATAAAAGAGCAATTCTAACAATGAGAATAGGAACTAGAATTCATATAGTTCTTTAAGATTTATAAAGCACTTTACATTTTCTCATTTAATTTAATTTAATTAGGATTGTGAAGGACCTTGAGTTCATGTCATATTGGCATGGGCATTGTACCCCAGAAACTCAGGCAAACTATTAGCAGGGAAATTCCTTTGCTCCCTTAGGCCCTCATTACTCCCAACCCAAAATACCTGACCTTGGAGTTTACCCTCCTTTGATTGCCCCATGGAATAGAGATGGACAAAGAGAAACACCTCATTCATTCATCCTTCAAGTCAGTAGAACCACCCCCATACCCTCAGGCTAACCCCCCCTTCCCTTGCTCCAGAGTCAAGTCCCCACTGCTGTAGAAAAATATAAAAAAACCCAGAATGGAGGCATTCTGGGAGCAACCTCCCAAGTTGCTCCACTCATGCTGTCTTGCTGGCTGAAAATTCAACATTACTAATAACTTTACTAATTACTTTTAAGCTAAGTTTTTGGGGCTTGCATTTTTGTGAAAGGTATCCTTCCCAAACCCATGGGTGCACCTCTACACCCCACAACAATATGTTATCTTGAAATATGGGGACTTTAATTCTGCCCCTGTCCCCTGAGAATTCATCCCTAGGAAAGTCCCAGACTTGGTAATTTCAGACTGAATAACATACCACAAGGTACCTAATGGTCCTAGTTGGGGGCAACTTAGTAGATTTAAATAAATATCTTGGAAGTTTCTCCTATTGTATCAGATCCCTTCCCAAGAAGACCAACACCAGTGCAGGAACTAGTCTTTTAGTATCTAAGGGAAGTAGACCACTCCCTAATACCCCAGCCTCTGGCTACATTTTCTTTCCCAAGCCCAAGCCTGTTGGCATCCTGTTAGTATAGGTTGGATCTTTTATTTCCTTGTAGCCATGGTTATGTCAGTCAATCATACTGCCCTGTCCTTGGGTCCCCAAATGGTATATAAGTTCTCCATATTCTATTGTTCTTCAGAGAATCATCTAGGGTGGTGATCCTCTCAGAGACATCATTCCCAGAGCCCTTTGGCTTTGTGTGGTTTTACTGGTTTGACTCTGTATGGAAGCCGATTATTGAACATTATCTCTCCTGATTAACGATTTGGTTTTATCTGACAGCTTTAGTGGTTCTGTGTTTTTCAAGTTTAACACAAAAAGATTACATGAAGAATCTAGTGATATTTAATCTGGAGAAGGCTCAGTGGAGATCCTATAGCACTCTTCAAATCCATGAAAGTCAGTCATATAAACACATATTCACCTAATTCTTCTGAGCTCCAAAAGGCAGATTTAGGACCAACTGGTGGAAGAGTCAAAGAGATCAATGTAGGTTTGATATCAGAAAAGATAAACAAACACACACCTACAACTCTTTTTAACAGTAAAAACTATATGAAACTAGAATAGGTCATATTGGGAAATGATGTCCCAACAGAGGCTATATAGCCACTGCTCCTAGAGGTTGCAGGCAATATTTTTTTCAGGTGCTACTTCAAGTTGATCTTTAATTTCTTTCCAACTGTAAAATTCTGTATTCGTATGTTATCCAAAAATGCATGAGGTAGTTTAGTGTAGTGAATAAACATTGTAGCATGGGACCCTTGGTTTTCCTTGGGGACCTCAAATTCTAGAGGTGTTTCAGATCAAGCAGAAAGCAAGAAAATTCCTTTCCTTCCATGCATTCTTGTTATGCTGAGGAAAACGTGACTCTGGGCATCAGAGACTCACCATAAGGAAAGACCTCTGAAGGAAATATTCCCCTTCAATTCTCCCCTAGATTTTGAGATGGACCCAGAGATACACCTTCTGGCTGTGCTTTGATACCATATAGCTGTAATCTAGGACATCTACTTATCCCCTAAACTATGCAGGTCACCCCCTGTGTCCTCGGGACACAAATACATCACCCTAGCCTCAGTCAGGTGACAAACATCCCCCACTTCTGCCTAACTTCATACCATCATCATCCTTTCTCTAGTCATGCAGAACCTGTTGTCAAAAGGGTATAAGAAGGCTAGAATCCATCCCTCTAGGAGGCAGTGCTCCACCTCCTCTGTTACATTTATTTATTAGAAGACAAAATGTATTTTTACCATACAATAGTATACTTATATTTTATATGTCTCTTAGTTCCTAAATTGTTTTGGTATTGTCTGTTGGCTTTCATGTGTCATCTACAGCGTCTGCAAAACTCCCCCCAAAATTCTCATTTAATTTCTTATGTTGACCAAAAATATATTGAAACCACATGGAGAGTTGCCATGTGGGAAGGGATACTTGGATTTCACAAGGTTCTGTGTAAATCTAAGGCAATGTGAGACTCATTTGTTAAATTTATATTACTATTTTATCATATTTGTTTCCTATTTCGATTTGTAGATTCATTTTTAGGTACATTCATTAGCAATTGTTGATGGATGATTTAATCGTTCTTCTGGAATCACCACCAACACTGATACCTTAGGAGACCATATTCCTGACTTTTAGCTTGAATAAATCATGACTCAGTGGCTACCTTCTAGAGACAAGTTTTTGAGGGACTTGTTAGACTCATCTTCAAAGTAGTGTCATATAGTCTGTCCTAAAGGCTCTAATCAAGGTCTTTCCAACTTAAAGGTGAGAAAACATGAATTCTATATAGCCTTGGAGAACCCAAGCAGTGTGTGTCTGCTGAGTAATGAGAGAAGGCTTTTGGTAAAGGAATATGATCAAAGACCATCTGAATTGAAATAATAATCTGTCTATTGATGAAGTGGAAAATGAAGGCAAATTTGTTTTCAATAAACAATGTATCAACTCTGTAGAGAATTTTATATAAAATACAGGCATAAGTATGTATCAGTAAATACATAAAGGAAAAAAATCAAATGACATCATAAGAACAATAAAAAATAAGCCAAGCATAGGGATGAGAAGTCCTGGGTTAACTGTGATGCCTTGGGCAAGTCCCTTACCCCCATTGCCTTGCCCTTACTCCTTTTTTGCCATAGAACTAATACACAGTTCTGATTCTAAGATGGAAGGGAGGGAGGTGGTTTAAAATTTTAAAAAAAGATAGTTTTGGAAGGGAATGAAGGTTTTTGTCTTGGTTATTATAATTCTAGAGAAGTTATGGGTTGATAATTATTATCGAAGGTTTTGGATTTTTTTAAAAATATGGACTAATTAAAACCATCTCTATCCATATTCTCTCCCCTTTGGCAAGGACATGGACTTTCATGGAAGGAGGGTATCTCTATTTGTTATTATAAAACATAGATTCCATTTGATTTAGATGAGTTAGAAACCTTTTTTACTTCATTCACAATAAAATATTGAGACAGTGAATGAAATCATTCTTAGAGCAATATATTAAATATGAAATAAAGTGATATTATGACTCTTATTTGACCTATGCCTTGGGAGATTTCTCCAACTATATATCAAGTACGTTGTTAGCTACACTTTAGATAGCTGAACTTTTGCAAAAATGGAGTTTGTGCATTCTGCTTGGTCCTAATAATTTGATTAAGAAATACATGAAAAGTAGTGTGACATTGTGGATGGTACAAAGACACAGAGATCTAGGATCAAATTCTGCCTTTTCCATCAACTGGGTATCTGACCAAAGAAAGTGTAAACCTTTTGGATTCTCATTCAACTTGCTAACACTCTTAAGTTGGTATAGAGAGATATGGAGACAGAGACTTGGAGAGTCATAGAGACACTTGCATGTGAGTGTGCACTGCTTCACACATTTGTAACATTATCAGAGGATGTGCCTTCCCCCAAGGATTAAAGGATGAACCAGCAGAAGACAGACAATTCACAAGGGACTCTGGAGTCCCTTTTCTGTTGGGTTCATATGGGATATTTGAAATATTTGCCTGGGAATTCTCTCTGCCATGCTTGTGCCCATTGGACTCCAGTGCTGGGCATTCTTTTTTCTATCTCCTCAAGCAGGGGGCTGCATCAGGAAGTAATAGTAACAAAAAGGTCACCAATGAGGCTTCCCAAAAAAATAGAGACACCAAAAGGGAGAGAGAAAGAGAGAAACAGAGAGATATAGCAAGGACAGAGTAAGAGAAGAAGGATAGATGAATGGAGGGAAGAAAGGAGGAAGACAGGAAAGTCAAGAGAAAGGGAAGAAAGAAGGAAGGAAATTTGGTAATTTTCATAAGTTATATTTTAATTTTTAAACTCCTCACTCCTTCTGACAAATTAAGAAGTTAACTTTTTTTTTTTCTGAAGAAGGCATAAAATTGAATCTTAAGTGATTTTTGAACTTGGCCAAGCACAATATACCATTTCTAATTTAAAACCCATCAAGTTATATTCCCTTTGTTTACTCTTCATATGAGATGAATGGGGAAGAAATAAGCTTGATATTATGAGACTCTGTAATGTTCATGAATTGTTTTTCCAGTCAGTGTTTTTGGCTTAAGCTTTTATTGCAGATAAATAATCTTATTGAGGCTATGCTGCATATTACCTTGAAATTTTAAAAGGGGAAATTACTCAGTAATTGAAAATAGGCACTTGGTTAATCAATAATTAAGAAGGAAGAAATATTCAGATGCAAATAATCTAACCCACCTGACCACTCAGTGATGTTGTGGCCATAAAAAATCTACATCTCTTGATGACAACCAATCCTGTCTGTTTATCCAAGGAGACTTTTGTTACTCCTCATCTGGGAGTTCATCAGGGTGCCCATCATACCTGGTGAGGACTGCTTCCTATGCTCTATCTTAATCAGCCAACAAACATTTTTTAAGTACCAACTATATATCCATCCAGGAAGAATACATAGAAAGGCAAAAACTATAGTGTCTGACATTTAAACTATATAAATATACACACCCACACCCATAGAATTTCAATGTCTATACATATACATGCATACTTTTATATATATAAATGTATAGACACCCACATATGTATATATCTACATACACAATTCACACATAGACATACACATACGTACTTCTATACATACTCATTTCTCTCACTTTTCCCCCAGGTACTACCCAGAGTTTTCTGTCTCCTTGATTTGCCTCCCTGAAGTTCATGAATCACAAACTGCAGTCCATATTGGTGACATCAGCAAGCTTTATTTTAAATTTTAAAATGAGTTTTGAATTTTAAAGAGCTTTGGATCAGGTACCATTCCTCTAGATGCCAGAGAGCCTGTCATCTTCTTTGCATAATTCAATTAAATGCATCTGGTACTAAATGTGAAAAATGGGTAAAAGCAGACTAAGGATCTACAATGAGCAAGCCAGAGAGTCTTTGAAAATGCTCATAAATGTTGGAGCAAAAATGGACATGGGAAATATGTCACAGATTGGCATGCATCTGTTAAGCTTGGACAACATGTCTAGCAGTTGGACTAGCTTCTGGAAACAGGCAGAGAACATTATCTAGGTTTGAGCTCCATGTTTGAATTCTATAGAGAAGCAGCATTTCTTTTGAGTGAGGCTTAAAATGGTCCATGAGGTTCACCTTTGAGGGCAGTTAATCTCTTATTATGTGTTGTGCCTTGATGACATTACTGCTGTTAAATGACTGTCAATCTAGTAAATGATTTGTTTCTTGAGAATGTTAAATGGAGAAAGAAGAAAGGGCAGAGCTTTCAGCACATAGAATAGTGCTTGGCACATAGTGGGTCCTTAATAGATATTGATTGAGTCTTCAGAGCATCATTAAACACTATAAACAAGAAATGGAGATATATTGGTTAGGATTTTATATGTATTTTTTAAAAAGAGTCCAATTAAGATCAAAGTATTCCTTCAAGGTAGATATTGACTTTTAACTCTTGTTTTATTCCTAGCATTTAGCACTTTGGGCATTTAAAAATAGCAATCTGGTTCATTGAAATTAAGAACTGAGAGGGGTGTTTTGGTCCCACTCCCTTTCTTGGTTGGTTGGTCCTTTCAGTTGTATCTGACTCTTCATGACCTTATTTGGGTTTCCTGGCAAAGATAGGGAAGTGGTTTGTAATTTCCTCCTCCAGCTCATTTTGCACATGAGGAACTGAGGCAAACAGAGTAAAGTGACTTGTTAAGAGACACAGATTTAGTAAGTGCTTGATTTCAGATTTGAACTCAGGTCTTCATGACTCCAGCTCTGGCATTCTATCCACTGCACCACCTAGCTGCCCTTTACTTTGCATGTGAGAAAAGAGGATCAGAGGGTTAAAGCAGTTTATCCTAATTCATATTTGCTAGAAAGTAATACATTGATATTTGGACCACATTTTCCTTGAATGAGGTAACAAGGCACAACAGAAAGAATGTTGTTTGGAAGATTCTCCTGCCCATAACATCAAAGTACTTGAGGTCAATTTTGCCTTTCCCATATGAAAATAAAATTGAGGGCTCAAGTCTTGGCTCTGACACTTACTGGCCATCGGTTAGTTTCTTAGTTTGTCTAACTCTTATAATTAAACTGATAATGAAAATTATCCATATTATTGCATGGATATAGGGAATTCCCAGTGAGAAAATTGCTTCCAACAATATAAATTGGAAAATGGTTTCCAATTTATATTTCAGACAGATGACCAAGACGCTGAGAGATTAAGCATGGGATTAAAACTGAAATTCCTTGATTTTGGCTCTATTTTTGGTCCTTAGTTTTCTTATCCCTTAAATGGGGCTGGGGGGAGGTAATCAGAGGAAAGTGCTTTGCAAATGACAAAAGACCAAGTTAATATTTGCAGTTGAATACTATTATTATCATTATTATTATTATTTCAGTAAGAATTTATTTGCATTTACTTCCAATTTTAAACAAATGATAGAATAAAGTTAGACTTTTTTAAAACCTTAGATGTTTCAGGAAATTAAACCACAGATAAAGGAGCTGTTTTCATTGTGGGTCTATAAACACATAGAGAAGTCAATGGCTATCTAATGAGAACACTAGCACAGTGAGCATTAGAGAAAGAAATGTTATTTACAGAATGCTCAGAGGGTGTAATGAATGATCGTTTAAAAAATAGAATTCTAAAAAAGCATTTGACAGAATCACTTTAAACTATCTTTGCACTAAAATCTATTAATGGGATTTGGCTCCTGTGCACTTCTCCAATTCTAGCTTTGTTTAAATTTTAAAGTCTCCAAATTAACTCCAATTGGAAAGTGTTTGCTTACTTCACTTAAAAGTCTTGCAAGTTCAGCAATTTTTGAACACAGATACTTAACTTTGTAAGCCTTCCTTAAGTAGCTACAATATCTTTGAAATCTCCTGTGCCATTTCCCCCATATCACAACCATAGTTCTGCCCTTGATCTCTTTTTGGTTGGGATATTATGATACTTTTCTAACAGATGTCCTTTCCTATAATTCCTACCCTCTTCAGATAAGCCTATCTGCATCATCTTACTAACATAAAGATCTGACTATTCCACTCTTCATTCCAACCCTTTTGCCTAATGAATAAAATGAAAACGTTTAAAACATTCATTTAATATTTATTTTTAAATTCTTTTTTAAAAGTTCCTAGTTTTCTCTGTCTCTCTTTCACTCTTCCCAGAAGACATGCAATATGAAATCAGTAATACATTGGAATCATGCAAAACATATTTTCATATTTGCCATGTAACAAAAAGAAAGAAAGATAAAGTAAAGCATTATTCTTAAATTTGCACTCTGTTTATAAGTTCTATGTCTAAAAGTAGAGAATATTTTGTCTAGAGTCTTTTAGACTGTCTTGGATAATTATATTGCTTGGAGTAGCTGTCTTTCAATTAATTATCCTTATAATATTGCTGTTACCATATACAATGTTCTCCTAGAACTTCTCTCTTCACTTTGCATTGGTCCATATAGATCTTCCCATGTTCTTCAACCACCCCCTCATTTCTTATATTTCTTATATAGCACAATATTACTCAAGCACAACAATATGCCATAAGTTGTTCAGCCATTCTCCAAGTGATAAGCTTCCCTTAATCCCAGTACTTTGTGAGAACAAAGAGTTTCTATAAATATTTTTGTATGTATAGGTCTTTTTTTTTCCTTTTTCTGTGATCACTTTGGGTTACAGACCTAGTAGTAGTATTGCTAGTCAAAGAGCACACATTACATAGCTTTACAGTCCTTTGGACATAGTTCCAAATTCCTCTCTAGAATGGTTGGAATAATTCACAACACTGCCAACAGCACATTAGTGTGCCTATTTTCCCTTAACCCCTCCAGCATTTGTCATTTCTTTATATGTATTTGATGGCACTTCAGAAATGTTTTAATTCACATTTCTATAATCATTAGTGATTTAGCTCATTTTTTTCATATGACTACAGACAGCTTTGGTCTCTTCTGAATATTACTTGTTTATATCCGTTGACCAATTGTTAATTAGTGAATGAATCTTATTTTTATAAATTTGACTCAGATTCCTATATATTTGAGAGATGAGGTCTTTATTAGATAAATATGCTCTAACTATTAATATTATTTTATTGTCTACAGTATCTTTTAGCAAAATATAGTTTCCTTAATAATTGTTTTAATTGGGTCTAAATTTGCTTTACTTTTGCTTTGTCTGAGATTTTCCCTCTTCACTTCAGCTGAGGAAAAATAGATTCTGCTCTAATTACTTAGTTTATTTCTAAGTGCATATCTTTCTATGTGTCTCTTTTTTCCTGTGTGTCCCTATTGAACAATATATTGTTGGATTCTAGTTTTTAATCCATTCTGTTATCTATTTTATGACTGAGTTTATCTCATTCTCACATACCATTATTATTACTGTGTATTTCCTCTCATCCTATTCTCTTCTATTTATTCCATCTCTCTTTTTTATTCTGTCCCTCCTCAACAATCTATTTTGCTTCTGATCACTATCTACCTAATCTGTGTTCTATTTATTACTCCTCCTTTTCTTATCTCTTGTCACCCCCTTTTCTCTGTTGAGTAAGATAGATTTTTATACAAACTTGGTGAGCATATATATTTTTCTTCTTTGAACCAATTCAAACATAATTTAATTTAGAGCATTACTTGCCATGCCCCAATTTCCCCACTTACATTTAAAAGCTCCTTCTGTGTGCTTCCTTGGCATGAGACAATTTCCCCCATTTTTCCTCTCTCCTTTTCCTCTCATTGCATTTTTTTTCTCACTTCATTGTTTTTGAGATCATTCCAACATAATTGACTCAAACCCATGGCCTCTTGCTCTGTGAACTCCTTCTAAATGTCCTAATAATGATGGATTTTAGGAGTTACATATATTATCTTCCCATATAGGAATGTAAACAGATAAACTCAATTGTGTCTCTTATAATTTCTCTTTTGTGTTTATCTTTGGAGGCTTCTGAAGTGATGTATTAAATGTTAAAATTCCTATTCAGTTCTGGTCTTTTCATTGGGATCATTTAAAATTGCCCTATTTCATTAAGTATGACCCTGAAAGAGTACATTCTATTTTGCTGGCTAGATTGTTCTTTCTTGTAATTCTAGTTGCTACATCTTCTGAGATAGAATTACAAGCTTTTTGCTGCTTTTAAATGTTAGGTGCTAACTCTTATGAGATCCTGACTGTGGTTCTATAATATTTGAATTATTTCTTCATGGCTGCTTGCAATATTTTCTCCCTGACCTGTGAGCTTTGGAAATTGGCTATAATAATCTTGAGAGTTTTCATTTCAGGAATGCATTCAGGTAATGATTGCATAATTCTTCAATTGCTTTTTTACCCTCTGTATTGAATATTTTGAAAGTTTGGAAAATATTGAAACTTTCTTTAGTAACATTTTTTGAAATATGATATTTAAGGTCTTTTGATCATGGCTATCAAGTAGTCTAATAATTTTTAAAATAAACTCTCTTGGATCTATTTTCCATGTCAGTTGTTTTTTTCAGTGGGTTAGTTCACATTTTTCACCTATTTTTTCCCATTCTATTGAAGTTGTTTTATTGATTCTTGATATCTTATGAAGTCATTAGTTTTCTCTTACCTAATTTGAATTTTTAAGAAATTATGTTCCTTAGGGAGCTTCTATACATCTTTTTTCCATTTGGACAATTCTGCTTTTTAAAAAATTCTTTTATTCAGTGAATGCTTTTGTACCATTTTTATCATTAGATCAATTTTGGCTTTTAATATTTTATCTTTTTGTTACCCCTTTTATCAAGCCATAAATTCTCTTTTCATAACTTTCTTACACTGCTCTCATGTGTCTTCCCAATTTCCTGTCTACTCTTTTATCACATTCTTTAACTGTTCCAGAATTCTTGTTGGTCTTGTTCAATTAAAATAATATGTTGTTTATTCCACATACCAGCCTATTTTTTTACTTTAAGTTTTACGGTAAAGTTTACTCTGCTTACTTGGGTATGGAGAGGTACTGTATTGAATTTCAAGTTTTTTCATTACTTTTTTTCTGAGCTAGTTTTTGGGGATCTGTAAGTTTTCAATACTTCCAAGGTGATCAGATCCAGAAAGAGTGCAATCACCACTTTTGTGCTGTGCTTCAATTCTTTACTCAGAAAAAGTTCCTGTTCCCTGGAGTCACATTCAATAGTCTTGTGGGAGAGTGAGTTGGTTGTGGTGAGAGAGTAAATGCTGGTTCTCACCCAAAGAATTATAGCCAAGTTCTTTTTAAATTGAAAGCATAAAAGTGTGTCTTAAAGGATATTACAGACAGTGTAGCCAGGGGGGTGAAGATAGTCCAGGATGATAGAATGCAAGGTTGGAATTGCAGCCCCCTCTGGGGTTTCAGATTGCTAGATTTAATAAATGGTCTGGGGAATTCCCTCATCCCATCTTTGGAAATTCATCCTCCCTCAGAAAATTGTTCCCCTGTGTATTCCAGGCTGAAGAGCTGAGGGAAAGGGTTATGAAGATCTCTATGATAGGGTATGTTTTAGGGAGTGATACATCATAAGGTGAATATTAGGACAGAAAAATAGGAAAGGAGCATATATAGGGCTTGGGGGATTTCTCCTAATTAAAAAAAAATCTTACCTTAATTCCCTAAGATCTCCAATATACATTTGTGATGTCCTACCCCATGGACATGTTAGGTTAGTTAGGTCAGTTTAAATCGATTAGTATGGTAGCATTTAGAGGTTTATTATACCTTCACAACTTTGGATATCTTTTCTCAGCCTTGCAAACTCTTATCAAAGGGACAAAAATCATAACATCCTTCAAATTAGCTCAGGTGCTCTCACCTCCATTTTGGCTTGTGTGAATTTTAGTTTTACTCTACCCTGCTTAGTCTTTAGAATTCTAGCAACCAGGAATGTATACACCCCCACTTAAAGATTAAATGTGGGGGAGGAAGGCCTATGACCTATGTGTGCTAGCAAGTGACAAATCAAAACAACTGACTGACCCCTGGGCTGTCCAAAGCCAAGTTTAAGTCACAATTGCTACATGTAAGACACAGGAAATGACATAAAGAACTGCCTTTATATTTCATGTCACTTCCTGTGAGAGGGACTTGGCAGTGCAACTTGACCCTGGAGGAGCTCAGCATGAGATCTCAGACTCCTTTCCTTTAGGAGGTCATGTGGTGAGTTATAAGGCTAACTTCCCTTTCCCTTGGTTTTATGGAGAGGCCCCTTGACCGAGGCCTCTGAACTCCTGCCTGACTCAGATAAGACTGTAGCAGATCAATTCCCTTTCTCTTCTCTCTCTTATTCTTAATTTCTTCCTTCTATTGTAAATAAATCACCATCAATTTCCATTCTGACTTGAGTGTTTCATTGGATTTAGAATTTAAATACCTGGCAACCACCTAAAAATATATTCAGTCTCAACCCTAAATTTACCACTTACATTGGGAATGTCAGAGAAACCTTTATCATCTAGGGAAAGAGCACAGGGAAAACACAGTTCTCTATTCTTATTGGTATTATATGCTAACTCATAAAAAATAAGATAAAAAAACATAATTTAAAAAAGGATTTCAAAACACTATTTAAAAGCACCATTTCTCATTTTTTCCTACTACACACCAGTGCTAGTGATCTTCTCAGCCTTGGAGCTGTATCATGGTCCTCTAGTCCCTTATGGCCAACCACATGTTATTTTCCACCATAGAATTACAAGTCAGAACTATGTCTAGGAAACAGAGTTTCATATGAGCACCAGCTGTACCCACTGCCAAAACATGGTCCCCTGTAAAATCTTTCTGACAAGTTTTGCCCTTCCCCTTACTATCTTTGGGTGAAGGGCTCTGGAAGCTGCTTCTTTTCTGTCATAGCACCCTCCAAGGCCTCCGTCTATTGCTTCTGCCAAGAGTATTCTGGGCTGGTCACCACTCCAGTGTCTTAGACTTCTCCTACCATGTCCTAATCTGTATGACCCTTGAAAAATATTTCACCCCAACATTCTATTGGCTCTGTCACTCCACAAATTTGTTTGAGGCATTATTTTAAAGTTGTTTGGAGGGGAATGTTGGGAGAGTTCAGCTCTGTTGCTCTCTCTGCTTTATTGTCTTAGCTCCCCAATGCAATGCAAACATTTTAACCTAGTCTTTGAGGCCCTCCACAATGTAGGTCTGTGTCCAACCATGCCTCTTCACATCATGTTCCATTTTTATCTTTCTAATGCCTAATCCTTGATGCCCTCCTAACTTTTCTTGCCTCCATATTATTGTATATGCTACCATTTTTATCTAGAAAAAAATCCATGTGCATGGTTTAATGGGAACATAATTGGGGATGTAGACTCTAAATGATCACTCTATTGTAAATATTAATAATACGGAAACAGGTCTTGATCAACGACACATGTAAAACCCAGTGGAATTACTTTTTGGCTACCATAAGGGGGAAGGAGGAGGGTTGGGAAATAACATGAATCATGTAACCATGGAAAAATACTCTAAATTAAACAAATAAATGAATGAATATATTTTTAAAAAGCAAAAAATAAAAATGTAGATCACAAAAAAAAATTCCATGTGCATTTCCCCTGACTCAAATCTTTCTTCTTCTATAAACTCAAGTCAGGTACTACTTTCTCCATGAAGCCTTGCTTGACTGCCTCTTGTGGTAGAGACATGAAGAGAGAGATTGGTGCAAACTCCCTCTACCACACTCTCCTATCAAAGACTTGTCTTATATTTCTCCTTCATGATGCTGAAACAGATTCCTCCATTTCCTTATCTCAGAAATTAAGAAGTAGTGGAATAGAAAATACCTGAGTTCTCTCCTAGCTCCAAAATTCAATAAGCTAATTTTTTGAGTATTAATTTACAAACTGACTTTTAAGAAAACATGGATAAGAATTCAATTCAATTCACCCAAAGTTCACTAACTCATTATGGAAACAAAAGTCGGGAAATTTATGGGGTTGATGTTTTTGCATTTGGGAGAGGCAGACATCCAAGTTCAGTTTGTGGACTTTAATGTGGCAAACCCTGAGTGATCTCTTGTATATTCAATTTACTGCAGACTTGGTGATTATCATAGCATTAGCCAACTCAATGTAGACATATTTGCTGCTTTAAAATATAATTTAGAGTCCTTTGTTCTGGGAATCTTCCTAATTCAAAAGGAAGACAATTTCCTATCATTAAAATGTAATGCTTCTGCTTTCAGCAAATCAGTTCTTCTCACATTAATGTAATGTTAATGCATTTTATATCACTTTTATGGCTGGGAAAATCAATCAAAATGTATAAACAGCATGTCAAAAAGAAATCAACTAGGAAGGAAATATCCTGTCATTCCTGGGATTTCCCAAATTATTGCTGTTATGTGTTCATATGTAGCATCTTTCTCACTTTGCCATTCTATTCCCTTATTCTCCTGTGCATAGAAGGGAACATTTGGTTGAGGTATCTGTAAGAAGTGATGAGGGACATGTAACTCCATTAAAAAGTGATTCATTGGCAGCAGCAATCATTTCCATCTTAGGGCTTGCTTCTGAGTCCATTTACCATTTTATTGAGCTTTGGCCAGAAGAAATCTGATGTCCACTAGACAAGACATCTGGGGTGAAGAATGGCACCTGCTATTGAAGCAGGAGGAGGTCTTTGTCAAAGTCCATCAGTCCATATATCATCACATCAGTCCATGTATCATCACACGTTCTTCCTTTTACCAAAGACATCATAGTTTTCCTTTAAAATATACTTATGGTTTAATTTAATTAACATGGTTTCAAAAGGACACAGTTATTATGCAAAGTAAATATATAATAATCCAAGTTATTGAAAACAATATTCAAATTACTTAAAATAACAGGTGGGAGTAATCTTTCAAATGAATTTCAGCTTCTTCCAATTTCAGAATGAGCTACTTGAGTTCTAAAGTGACATTCCTAATTTTGTGTTTTCAAACTTTTTTATTGTTCCAAGAACCCCTTCCATGTACTTTGTAATTCCAAATGTTCATGTAGTGTTTGGAGCCAATGATAGAAGAGATTGAATACTTCAAGGAATCTTGGATTTCTTCAGTTTTAGTCTTTTCTTCATTTGAGCAGAACACAACTCAAACACAATCACAATTCTTCAGAGGATATTGATCCAAGTTACTGAAGCTCTTATTCTAGGTCTTTTAAATACATGGCTACTTGTTTTATCCTTGGACTTTCTATATGTTATTATTTTGCTCTCACAACATGACTCTAATACCTTCTTATTGATTATGTTTTTTACTTGGCAGATATAGATGTCTATTTCTTGGGCATGTGATGTTGGCAATATTCTGCAGTCATCTTTAATCATAAGTCTTTCTATCGCTTGTACTAATTTAAATTGTATTTAATTAATGAATCTCCAATATTTCTTTGCTACAAGGAATTACAAAGAGAATATCAGTATTAGAATATATTTTTGTTTTGAGAAAAAACTTAGTCATTGATAATTATATGATTTTTAAAAATTCAATCAAGCTTGCTCTTCTCTATCCAATTTTCTATTCATTGAATTGTTCATCTATGTAGAAGATGTCCAAGACGTATATTGTGATAGTTATTTTAAATGTATGGAGATTCTGGAAAAATGGTGAAAGTGCACACTATTGTCTATCCTTTTAACCATTTCCCACTTTTCAGGATTAGCAGTTCATTTGGAAAGAACAGGTTAGAGGCATTTGGTTTAATCATCATTTTTTTTCTATTTTTCCCCTTCTATTTTGAATATTATATTTTATCAGTTTTGAATATTATATTTTATCAGTTTTTATCAGCTTGAAAAAGTGAATAGCCTAAGTACCCAGCTGATTCATAAATGGGTCTCAAAGCAGCTAGTTATTTATTTTTCTCTTAAGGCATATTTAATTGTAAAAAAATGATGATATTGAGTTTTTACTGTGCCTAATGTCAGTTGACACTTCTCGAAAATAATATCCACCATAATAAAGGCATTCAGATTCTCTATTGTCTAGAAGTAGTCTTGGGAGTCAGTTGGTGCAGTGGACAGTGTTTGATCTAGAGCGAGGAAGACCTGAGTTCAAATATGCCTACTGTATTTACTAGCTATGTGACTCCCAATGAGTCACAATTCCTTACCTGTAAAATGGGGATAATAAAGGCACCTAACTTCCCAAGGGCTTGTTCTGAGAATAAAAGGAGATAAAATTTCAAAAGTGCTTCTTAAAGTATTATATAAATGCTATTTTTATTCATGTTATTATTGCTTTTTTTTGGTCCTTGGCAACTTTCATTTCTTAAACTCAAGACATTTTTATAACTTTTTTATTGTCTACTGTTTTAATTAGAATTTTGAACACTTGGACTTCATCCCCCAGAAATCCTTCAATATTTCCTAGAATTCCTGTCTTCTCTCCACCACTTTGTGAGGTCACATTTTTATAAAGTTTAGTGTCTCCACCCTCTCTTTCTCTTCTTTCTCGAGATCACAGTTAAGTTAGGCAGGGTTTACTTTAGCTTTTTATTTCAAGTTGTTATTAATAAATCTTATAAATATAATACTTGAGTTATTGTATATTAATTTTAATTCTCACACTACTTATATAGATACATGCAAGATAGCAAAAAGAAAAAAAAAACTAACACCTTAGAGGTGAAAAGATGTCAAATTGTCTCGACAAATTATTGTTCTTATTTAATGCTATAGGAACAATAAAACCTAAATTCACCAGCTTTTTAATTGATCTCTCTAAGGAGAACTAAGGATCCATCTGCCCATGCAGCGGGAACTTTCTATCTTCCTCTAGTTTCATTTAAAAAAGAAAAGCTGGTATCAATATGGTTTTTCTAAAGTAATATGTTGACAGGTTAAGCCTTAAAATTGTTTATTATAGCAATAATGAAGTTTGTGTTTGTAGATTTCTGAAAACAGAATAATTAGAGCTCCTTTAAAATAAAACTTTGCCGCTGCCACTATCCTAACGAAGAAGGTTGCCAAGGATTAAACACCATTTCCTATTGTTCTTGCAGGAGTTGTGATCATCAAATATTTGTAACCTAATGTGAAGCCCTTCAAGCCTCATATTTGAAGCCCATCTGGCATGGAGGAAATAGTCAATATTTGTGCTCCATAATATATATATATTACAGGGTCATCTCCATACTGTCTAGTCCTAATCGATCATGTCTTATGTTGGGGAAATCAAGTACAGAAATCACATGAATTATTTCTTTGTAGAAGACGCTTGGATATTGAATGACAAAACATATTTAACTCTGAAAGTGGGAGGCAGCATGTTGTGATAGTTAGAAAGCTTGCCTCAGACATAGATAGGAAGACTTCAGTTCAAGTCTTGCCTCTGAAAGATACTGGTGGTGTGTTCCTGGGCAGACATTTAACTTCTTGGTTTGCTGGACAGCGCTCTGAGTCCTTCCTCTAAAGAGAAGATGCTGTCCTGTACCTTCCTAGGCAAGCTCCCTGGGAGCTCCCTATGCCAGTGAACTCAGAGGTCCAGTTGGATTGCTCCATTTATCCTTTTCAGCTCATGAGTTAGAATCCCTGTAATTGAGTCCCTCCTTTCTTTTGAGATAAGCTTGGGACAGTATCACCAGCCTCCCATTCTATCAGTAGGCTGCAGAACTTCCAAGTTCCTCTTTTATTGCTTATTAAATGTTTGTCAAATGAGGAACCTGCTTGCGGCTGCTAATTGGTATGGTTTCCCATCTTCCTGTCATATTGTCTTGGCAAAAAATGTAGCAAAATAAAGATCTGCTAATTAGCTGTGTGGGTCTGTTACAAGTGATTTCACAGTGCATATGCACAGAAAAAAAGGGAAAAAAATCCCCGAAAATGATGTTTTCATCTTGAGTTGGAAAAATATACTGTTAGTAATAGACAAAAGGAAAAATGTGCAGCACGATGAAATGATAATTGGGAAGATTGCGGGATCCATTGAGATCTGGGAGAACAAAATAAAAACTTGACAAATGAGCTACAAATAAGCTGAAGGGATTTGGAACAGAGTTTAAGGGTTCAAGGTAGACTACCTCATTATAAAACTGCCCTTTCTATCCATTAGTGTTCAATTATTTGTGTGTTTGTGATTTTTTAAAAATCACCTACCTAATAAAGTGAATTGAATGGGGTCTAATTCCTTCCTTTTGAAAAGAACTGCAAAAGATGAAAATCAATCCATTACGATAAAGATAGCTATAGGAGTGGAATTGAACAAAACCTATACAATTGCTTAGGAAAAGAAAAACAATACAAAGCACTTTTATAAAATATAAAAAACCTCAATTTCTTTGCAACGATGCAGTTGAAACTGATGCTGACTCTGCATTAGGAACACAGTAGAATCAGGTGAAACAGATTCCATCAGTTTGATTCCAGGTGGCCAGGATCCATATCACAGCTAGGATTTGTCCCAGTCCTTAATGTTCATAGAGCAGTTGGCTGCTTAGTCACTGAGAGAAATAGTGGATGGGACCAGGGGCATGATTTGGTAATAGGAGATTGTTTTGCATTTTTTAGAATTTTTATTTAATTGATTATTTAAGAGAATTTTCCATGTTTACAAGATTCATGTTCTTTCCCTCCCCTCCCCTTACACCCCTCCTGTAGCTGATGTGTAATTCCTCTGGGTTTTACATGTGTCATTGATCAAGACCTATTTCCATATTATTGATATTTGCACTAGGGTGATCATTTGGAGTCTACATCCCCAATCATATCTCCATCAACTCATGTGATCAAGCAGTTGTTTTTCTTCTATGTTTCCACTCCCACAGTTCTTTCTCTGGATGTGGATAGCATCCCTTTTCATAAGTCCCTCAGAACTGTCCTGGATCATTGCATTGCTGCTAGCAGAGGGGTCCATTACATTCAATTGTACCACAGTGTATC
The DNA here is from genome assembly GCF_027887165.1 of Monodelphis domestica. Lineage (NCBI taxonomy): Eukaryota > Metazoa > Chordata > Mammalia > Didelphimorphia > Didelphidae > Monodelphis > Monodelphis domestica. The sequence goes on from NC_077234.1 coordinate 23,184,525, forward strand.
AGTCTCTGTGTACAACATTCTCTTGGTTCTGCTCCTTTTGCTCTGAATCCATTCCTGGAGGTCATTCCAGTTCACATGGAATCCCTCCAGTTCATCATTCCTTTGAGCACAATAGTATTCCATCACCAAAATATACCACAATTTGTTTAGTCATTCCCCAATGGAAGATACTTTGCATTTTTAAAAATAATATAATCCTCCTTTGCATGTACTCATTGAAAATGACCTGGTAGTTATTTTTTAACCAGGACATTAAAAGAAATCACCCTATTCAATGCAATTTGTGGATGAACCAAATAAATTTTGCTATTAATGACAGACAAGTTCATAGGGGAACTGACACCTAGAAATTTATTTTAGACACATGGTAGTTCCCTTTTCAAATAGCAATAATTATAGATAACATTTAAATAATATTCAAGTTTCAGAAAATAAATCATCATCACTATCATCATATCTTGTATTTATGGAGTGTTTAACGGCTCTTTATGTGCCAGGCACTGTGGTATTCCCTTTACACAAACTTTCTAATTTGATCCTCACAATAACTCTATAAAGTATGTGCTATTATTATAACTGTTTTTCAGATGAGGAAAGTGAGGCAAACAGATTAGTTGTCTCACCCAGGAGTCCTCCAGCTAGTAAGTATCTAAGGGCATAAAATGAAATCAAGTTTTCCTGATTCCAACTCCAGTGATTTATCCACTGAACTACCTACCTGCCTTCCCATTACTTTTTTTTATCTCCCACTCCTGCATTTTATGGAAGTAAAGCATCTTTCAGGAAAATATTAAAAGAGAATTGGCAGAAAAGGCCAAGTCAAGATGATGGGGTAAGACTCAGCAGTTTTTCTAGCACACTTCTTTCACTACAACCTAGAAAAATGTTGGCTGGGAAAGTATCACATATTATGGAGTTCTAGATCAGAACTGTGAGTGTAGAGGAGTAAGCTTGAGTAGGAACTGCTCCACCTGTGTACAGAACAAAGAACAAGATCCAGAAACTTATCTGCGTGACTCTGGCCCCAAGGATAGAGGGCCAGAAGGATGGAGGGGGACTCAGTTCTAACCTTTAGTTATTTCATGCATAAGCTCAAAGTGGAAAACCAGATGAAGTGTCAAAGACCAACAGAGAGTTAGCTGTTTAGTCATTCTCAATCTGTAAAACCTCCCAGTGGTTAACAGTGATTGAATCCAGCAGCAATCTACCAAAACTCAACTACATCCAAGTCAACAGACCCAAATCTAGATCAAGAACTTGCAGAGCTCAGACGAGGATCCTTAAGTCTTCCCTCTGCATTCTGGCTTTGAGTACATTCTGCTTACAGAGAGAGGATTCTTTTGAAAATGTCATTTTTTCGACTTCTGGATTGGCTATCTCTTGTGCATTTTGCATTCTCAATAATCTAGTGTTCTCTCTTTTGTTTCTTGGGTAAAACTTGCTAGTGTTCTATTGGTTTTTATTCTGCCCATTATTTTTGCTGTGCAGGTCAAAACTGTCACTCTTGTTATTCTCATTCCTCTTTTGAACCACTCTTGTGGTTCTTTGATCAAAAATCCCAGAGTTCTCTGTTCCATCAAATGTTAGCTCATTTTCTTTGGTTTTCCATGACTTATTCACAGATGCCTGGTCTTCTTTTCTAGATCTGGGAGGCATGCTTCCTGCATTTGTAACTGTTTTTCCTAGAGAGTTATCTGCTTTGTGTTTGAGGTCTGTGGGTTTCCTTCTTCCTGAGATGTTTGTAAGTCTCTATTCATTTTTATCCCCTTATTTTCTACTAGAATTCACTTTCTGAGGATCTCCTCTCTGAAGATGTTTTCCTTGGCTGCCGGATCTCCGAGTCTCAGTCTCCTTGCACAAGAGTTAATTTACAGTGCATTGGTCTAAGATCAAGTATCTTTGGGTAGATAGAACTGGCCCTAGCCAGATGCTGAATACTTTCCTTCAGGATTAGTGGAGTGCCCCACACACCTCCCCACCTTAACCATGGTTCCTTGCTTCACTCCCTCTAGTCCCCAGTTCTCTGGGCTGGCAGAAACAGTTCAGAACTCTGCATCATTGATGCTATGAAGGCTCCCATCTAGGCTCCCCCAAAATTTGGGGTTTTACAGTGCTGGTGCTACCTGGTTTTCAGCTGAAGCGCTGCCTGCCCCTGGACCAGAATATTCTTCTTCTAAAGGGCTTTGGGTGTTGAACCACTGTCATGGAATTTCCACACACTGAAGAGTCCTCCAGTCACTGGAAGATAGGAGGAAGGAGATAAGGAATGTAAACTTAGGGTTTATAAAAAGCCCATCTATCTTGTAGAGAAGAGGTCCTGAGTTCAAATCTTTCTTAGATATTTATTAACTGTTTGATGATGAGCAAGTAGCTTAACCCCAGGTGCCTAGTCTTTTCCACTCCTTTACATTAGAAGCAATACTTAATATGGATTCTATGACTGAAGGTAAGGTTTGGTTTTCTAAAGCTCATATGCCTGGTTTTTGGTTTTGCTACCATAGTCTCAGTGCTAGAATGGCCTTAGGATTAGTGAGTATCAGTTCATGTTTTTAAACTTAAATTTGGATTCTGAGCATCCTAGACCATGAGATCCTCTGAAGATGCTTTATCATTGGCAAATAATTAAAAAATAAAACCTCTTACCTTCCATCTTAGGATCAATACTGTGAACAGGTTCCAAAGCAGAAGACTAAAAAGGGCTAGGCAATGAGGATAAGGTGACTTGTCCAGGGTCATACAGCTAAGGAGTATCTGAGGTCAGATTTGAACCCAGGACCTCTTGTCTCTGGGCCTGACTCTCACTTCCCTGGGACTGAGCCTAAACCTTGAAGGAATCTTAAGGATTTTAAAAGGCAGAGAAGAAGAAAGTGTACCTTAGAAGCAAAGAGAGCAACCCATCCAAAGTCATGCCTAGGGTCTATGGGAGATGGCACACTAAGATGGAGGCACAAGAAATAGGTCCATTTGGCTGGAATGTTGAGAGCCCAATGAATAGTTAAGTGAAATAAACCTGGAAAAGAAGGTGTGAGACGTTATGGAGTGCTTTAAACACCATCATGGACTAAAATAAGTTAACCTGAATATTGTGCAAACATAGGACTCTTTCAGTCCATTAGAATAAACATGGAAATTAAAGTCCTCTCATTAAGTGGTAAATACAACTTTACAAAATCCTGGCTTAAGGAAATAACAGAATATAGCCCTTCTTGGGGTTTTAATTAGTTGAATGGAATTCACCAAGGGTATAAGGGAAAAGAAATCTCCCTCATTATCAGCAGCATGTTCCTCTACTGTTCCTCATCATAATATAAATTAATGTTGATTGTCTTTCATTATTGGCAGGGTAAAGGTGAGACTTCTGGACAATTGGTAACAAAGGACTCTGAGCTTTGAGATTGGTCTGTTCAGATTCATGAACCCTTTTGACCTTGCCAGTCAAGTGCTTAGAGCTAAGAAGATTCTAGTTCTCTAATTAAGAGCAGCAACTGTTCCTAATTATAAGGATCTGATGCAAAGCTAGGCCCTTACTCAGCTAACAATATTCTCTCTCTCTCTCTCTCTCTCTCTCTCTCTCTCTCTCTCTCTCTCTCTCTCTCTCTCTCTCTCTCTCTCTCTCTCTCTCTCTCTCTCTCTCTCTCTCTCTCTCTCTCTCTCTCTCTCTCTCTCTCTCTCTCTCTCTCCTCCTTCAAATAATAAAAATTCTAGCCTTGAACAAAATTTCATTTAGTTGAAAATTTCTTCCATTTCTCAAAAAAGGAGCAAATGGCAAAAACCAAAACCAAAACCAAAATCCTACACCAAAACCAACTTTGGCTACTTTCTCTTTTTTCTGCAGCTAGAGCTTTCAACAACAACAGTCTATTCAATCCATTTGGACACATGACCACTGAGTTGATTAATACTATTTAATTCATAGTCCCTAGACTTAACCATGGTATTCTGTTCCCTTCCCCCTTTCTTCCCCTTCCCTTGCCATTTTTTTCTCCTAAAGATATTTACATACATGGGGAAGAAGAGGATCAGGTTTATACATCTTACTGACAGGCACTGATGGTCAAAATACAATGATTCTAGTATCTTTTGTTTTTCTTCCACAGGAGGCAAAAGAAGTCTTTAAAAGGATATTTGGCTTCAAATTCTGAATGTGCCCTTTATATTGGGTATACTCATGAGGGATTCAATTAGCCTCTAAAGTGAGGAGGACTGATTGAATGCAATGATCTCCCTTCAAACTATAAAATTATGTCCTATGATCATAGTTTTGGGGGAAGGCAATCTGAGGAACTTATAATAGGTACAACACACTGGACTTAAGACATTAAGGGATATAATATTTCTTGTTATATATCCCGAGTCCAACCTCAGACATCCACTAGCTGTGTAACCCTGGGCAAGTCACAACTTCTGTTTATCTTAATCCATTGGAAAAAGAAATGGCAAACCATTCCAGTACCTTTGCCAAGAAAGCACTATGAATAGTATGGTCCACAGGATCATGAATCCTACATGACTGAACAACTAAATAGCAATGTTTAAAAGAAAAAAGAATTTCTGAGATGCAGAGGGAGCACATTGCAGACATGAGGTTGTTGTCCATATGCAGAGGATCAAAATTACATCACAGCTGATTTTTTTCAGCCCTTGGAATGAGTCAGATTTGAATAAGATAGTTGTATCATTTAAAATAAGTTGAACTTACTCTTCCAGAGTCATTGAAATCCAGTTACAAGTCAAGATGGTTCAGAATATGGTAGAAAACCTTGTTTTCTTTTGTGTCTAATTAAGCTTTAAGCATTCTACAGCACCCTTTCCAACACTGCCCTCATGGCTGATGAAACAAATGGTTTTCATTTGCCCCTTCTATTGGAGGCAAGAAGTCTTTGCATGCCTCTTCACATAGACATGGGGACAGCCTCAGCAACGGCATGGTGGTGGGAGATTGAATATCACATAAAGCTAAGATCTAATAGGCATCCAGTTGTAGTACAAAATGTTAATGAAGGGAGTAACAAAAACTATGTCTTGGAAAGGTAGGCAGAAATAGACCCTTGAAATGATAGGATTTTGTCTTCCAGTGTGAGATAAATTCTTATGTTTGAGGGCAGTTTATTGCTCTGCCCTTCAACCATCCAGTCCAAGGAAAGAGGTGATTGAGGGGTTTGAGAAGATGTTGAGTATAGAAAGCCAAGCCAATCTAGATGATGAAGAGGTTTCCTGTGATCAGGTTATACCAAAGGAGACACGGTATTCATATAGTCAAACCAGTTTGTGGAGGGAAGTTCAATATGTTAAGACTATAAATGTTGGGAAGAAGCCAAGTTGAGAAGAGCCTTAAATATCAGACAAAAAGATTTTTTTATTCATTCCTGCCTGTAAGAAGTGTTGTCTAGTATTTATTTAGAAAGGGGTGACATGGTTGAATCTTTGCTTAGGAAAAAAATAGTTACAAACATTGGGGATGAGTCAAGATGGCGACAGACTTGGAGAAGGAAGATAAGCACATCATATTTCAGGTTAGTGGTGACTCCTTTACTTTTGGTTTGAGTTCTTTGATTCCTTGGAAGTCCTAGCTATGTAATGGGAAACCAAGAGATTATATTGCATCTTTGCATTGGCTTTGTGGAGGTCGAGTCCTCATTATTCATGCCTTCATGAGCTACTTGAATAAATTAAAAAAGAAACTGCAGCCATTGAATATCTAACATCGGTAAAAAGATTTAACCACAAACTAAGTTATATTACATACTAGCTTATATTTAACTGAAATTATTTTTTCTCTCATAATTACTGAAGTTGAGGAAGTTCTTAGCACCTTCAAGTAGCTTCTCCCTTTAATGAGAAAAATGAATTCTTGGTAAGTAATCTAAACCCCTAAGGATTACTTAGATATGATTTATTAAACTAGAAAGTCCAAGCCCCTAGATGAATCTTAATCATCTTTTCAGCATAATGATGTTTTATAGAATTAAATGGTATTTCTAGGATCTGGGTGGGGCCATGAAAATGATGGCAATATATCTAATTAATACCAAGGGTAATATCAACTTCTAATGAAAGTAAAGCTCAGCATTTCCTTTAACTATTGCAATGGGTACTCTGTCAATTCCCTTAGGACACTATTATTCCCACTAAATGTCTATGCATTTATTTTATACAAAGATTTTTATTGTTTAAACACCAGTCATATTTATACTTAATATGTTATGTTGCTGAGGGAAAGCCAGTCACTGAAATATTTAATTTCTGTTTGTTGTTTATCCTCAGGTAATATACCCACATCTAATTGTATGTTGCAAATTAAAATTAAGCAACTTGATTTTTAAATGGCTCTGTTTAGCTAAAATATGCAGTGGACTGTTACCTTCAAAACATATTATAGGTAAATAAAACTGAAAAAATACCATTAGCTATCACATTAATATAAATTTCTTTGGATAACTAGAAATGATGAACTTCCAGAGAATTCAAATTGAGTACAAATGAAAAAATAAAACTTTTCAAGATTTAGTATTTTTACAGCAGACATTAAGAATTCAGCATTTGCTTAGAATACATTAAAACATTTTATTGTGTATATATATATATTTATATTTTAGTAAAAATTCATGTAATACCCATTGTATAACTATAGATATTTTTTTTATAAGTTCCAGCTGGTAGAGGTATTCTTAGATAAACATATTTCATATATTAATATTAGCATTATAATACAGTGATATTTACCATGTTCATATGGAAAACTTATTCCCTCTCTATGTGGATGTGAAAACCTTTACTCAACCAGAATGTGTAGAGAAGACAGAAAAAGAACATCTGTTTCAGAGTTAGAGGACTCAGGGTCAAAACCTAGATGTTATTTTACTTGGTGTTATTTCTTGGACAAGTCACTGAATCTTGCCAAGACGCAGTTTTATCCTTCATAAACAAATGCATTGAACTAGATCATCTGTAAGGTGCCTTCCAGCTTAAGGTCTATGACCCCATAAACTCACATTTCCATTCAAGGTTGTTAAGTTAAATAGTTAAATAGACACAGCCACTTTTTAATTTTGATTGTTTTCCTTTAGAGTCTCATATTTCTGATCTGGGCTCTTGAGATTTAGTCATACTTACAAAGGGGTCCATCATACCAAAAAAGGTTAATAATCCTTGATATAATAATAATAATAATAATAATAATAATAATAATAATAATAAAATTATCTTGTAATTTAGAAATCACTTTCCCTCATCCTGTGAAGAAAGCTGTACAATTATTTTTATAGGAAATGAAGATATATAGAAAGTAATACACACAAATACAGATCTACCTATCTACATAGATACCATCTATGTATGTATGTATGTATGTATCTATCTATCTATGTATCTATCTATCTATCTATTTATCTCTACCTGTCTATCTGTCCACCTATATCTCTATCCATCTATCCATCTATGTATGTATGTATCTATCTTTCTATCTATCCATTCATCTATCCATCTATCTATCCATCTATCCATCCATCCATCCATCCTTCTATGTATGTATGTATGTATGTATGCATGTATCTATCTTTTTGTCTATCTCTATCTATCAGTTGGCCTATCTATCTATCTATCTATCTGTCTCTATCTGTCTGTATCTATCAGTCTGTCTTTCAATCCACCTGGCTGTCCCTCTGTCATCTATCTATGTCTGTATCATCTCTCAATCTATCTTTCTGACTATTTTTCTACCTATTTCATTGGTATGGAGAACTCCTAATAATTAAACTTACTCTGCTGATGCAGATTAGTAGCTGTTGTGCCAAGATATGAACTGAACTTGTGATCCCATTGGTCTATAGGATTGCTTTCCCATAACTAATGAAGGTCAGCACCTTTGAAATTTGTCATCTTTCAGAGTTGTCTGGAACATTGAGAGGTTGATTTGCCAAGAATATACCAGAAGCAGGACTTGAACTCAAGTTTTCCAGGCTATGTGGCCAAACCTTTAAATATACATGTATATATATATATATATATATATATGTATATATATATATATATATAAACATTTAAATATATACATATATATACTGAAATAGATAGAATATATAAATGTACATTTTTATGTACATGTATATGGATTCATACTCATAATAGTCAGGTAGATCAAACAGAATGTTATTTCAATAATCAGGCAGGAGGTCATCAAAGTCAATGCAGTGATGGAGGAAAGAAGGTTATGGGAAGGGGTGTTCATGAGAGAGGTTAGGAAGCAGAATGGGCAAGACCTGGCAATTTACTGGATATGAGTAGGAGAAAAGGATTTTGATAGAACTTGAGGCTGACTACATGATAACATGGAATAGGAGAATATGCAAAAAGGATCTGGAACATAAAGGGACATTATTCAACGAGTTCTGATGGACAGCAATTGGTAGCTGTTTGGTTTGCTGTGGAGGTATTCAAGAAGCCCCATCAGCTATAGCTGTGCCTTCTGTGCCGCAGTGCTTATGGGAAATTCTGTGACTCCACTCACAGGGATGAGCAAAAGGAGTGGTGTCCTTGGCATTCTGAGTTCAAAAAGTGTGTGTGTGTGGGGGGGTGGGGTTTGACATTCTAGAATTCCAGAGTTCAGGTTTCCTGCCAACACACTAGAGAGGCCCTCGAGGAATGTGGGAATGTGCCTCTCTCAGCATCTGGGAGATCCAGAGACAAGGATTGAAGTCAGCACAGCAGTGACTCCATGAGTAGCCAGGATTGACCTTTAGAAGTAACCTCATTAATGCCATCCTAGTAGTTGGTGAGATTAGGACTCATCCACCAAGGATGTTATTTTTGAATATGGAGGGGATGAGCCAACCAAAAGAACTGAGCTAATTTAAGGCTAATCTTGTCTCAGACTGAGATGGCATAGGGAAAAATGAATACTGAAGTGTTGGCGAAGACATTTATATATTTATGCTTGATATAACTTGGAAGGAAATAATTCTGTCTATAAGTTAATTGGCATTCAAGTGCTTAAATGGAACTGGGCACTAGTGTCTTGACTTTACAATGGGGAGCACAGCTAGTGAGGTCTTGTGCTGATCTCAGTAGAAAAAAAAAAAGATGCCTCAAAACACCTGAAGGTACCTTAGAAATTAGAGAGTAGATGTAGCATTCCTGTCCATTGAAGAATGAAGCCAGAGCATACTCACTCCACACTCAATATGTAGCATTTTTATTTTTGAGTACTTGAGTATTATATTTCCTAAAATCATCTGAGTTCTCTATAAGTGAAATGATTTGCTTGTGACAACAGGGCTAGTAATTGGTAAAGCAAGGAATAAAACTCATTTTCTGACTCAAACAACAAAGACTTTTTTCATTAAAATGCATTGTACTCGATCCTTATAAGCCACAGTTTCATCATCTTTAACATAGGGGTAGTAAAACTTACACTGTTTATATAGCAGGACTGTTATGAAGATCAAAAGAAATAAAGTACAAAAAAAGATCTGGTAGCTAGAGATTTTGGCAATGTAAATGATTATTGTCATAGGGGACACGTTTAATTGCCATTGAACATGGACAAAAGCTTGTTAAAGATGAAATAATAGCTTGATTGTGATAGAGCCTGAGAGAGAATGGCAGTGATTTCATAGTCATTTTTTAAAAATTCCAGTTGGTTTTAATTTTATACTTATTTTAATGAAAGCTTAAAAGTCAGGTCCAGAAACACTCTATAATCATTTCGCAGAATTTTTCTTCTTTAATGCCTTTGATGTTTTTGTTACTTTCCACTTATAACTGTGAACAGGCACAATATGCTAATTTCTTTTTTACAAATCATTTCACTGTCACCCACCAATGAAGTGCTAAAAGGATTAACAGCCTCTATATTTGAAGAGCATAACATTCAGATAGGTTTCCCCCAACTCCCTTTCTTTTGCTTTAGGGAATAGTGACTAGGCATGTCACACAAAATCACCACCAATGGCTTCGATCCAGTGAGTTGATTATAATCAGGACTAGGTTTTAGTTGACCTATATGTAGTATATGTTTTGCCCTTTGATTTCATAGCCTTTGATCAGTTATTTCTAAAGCAAATACAGATCATCAAAGTTGCCCCAAGTTTACAGAAATCTAAAATGCTATGCATATTTATATATGTCAGTATCTGGAAACTTTTAAAGGTGCTTGGCATTATATACAGTGAATACTATATTTTTTCATTTATTATTGAGATTATTCAATGCCTTATTAAGGAGATCTTGAGCACTGGGAAGGGAAGGCTAGAATTTTTTACTATATAAATGTTCACCTTTTTCAAATATATGATGTTAATGAAATTGTATATCATGGAATAATGATGATTAAAAGAATAATAGTGTTCAGTATAAGAACAATAATGGGATGTGTGGATTTGAGCTTTTATCAGAGCTGCTCATCCACCTTTGGTGTCCATCTGTCATCTGTGGCTCCAAGAAGATGTAGCATACATAGTAGCCACATCCTGGTAAATTATCTCAGCATATGGACCAAATCAGGTTGAAGGGAATCAAAGGACCATAAACTCATTCGTGTGTTAGGAGGCTCTCTGCTTTAAGTGTGTGAAGACTTTCTACAATGGAATAAGTGGATGAGAACTTTTAGTGCCAATGACCAGAAAGGTGGCTAAAGCAAATGCTATGGAAGGCTTAGAGCTTGGCCAGACATTGAAGACACCATTTTTAAACACTGATTCTCAGACCATCTTGACTTGTCTTACCACTGAACTTTGATGGCTCTTGAAGAGAGTGATGGTGATGATTTTGTTTAAATCCAATGGATGCAGAACACAAAATGTCATCCTGTGATGATATTGGTCCTCTTCACAAACAAATGGCAAACAACAACAATATCATGACATGCAGAGTGTTTGTGCTATTTGAATATTGGCATTGCATTTTAGCTATATAAATGACACATGTATGTAAACAACATATTGAGTCATCCAAATGCATTAATTTGCCACTTATCTTATCATGGGCAGAAATTGCCAATGGACAGTGAGCCAAGCTTACAATTCAACAAGAAGAGGAGGAGCAAAGTGGTCAGTAATATCTTTAGGAGATTGAAAAGATGCTTGAAAAAACTCATATATCTCCATGAAAATGGTCTTATTAATTTAATATTATTATTTTGGGAAGATGTTAGATGGGTATGAGACTGAAAATTAAAGTAACCAGAGAATTAAAATTGAGGCTGACCAAAAGGCTAATGAAGTAAGGTAAAGAAAGTCTGAGCATATTACATATTATATACATAACATATTATAAAGAATTATAGAGAAGTATAACAGATATTACTCAATAATGAATAAGCTTTTAAAAGAGAGGTCAGGCATTTAACAAGTGTGAGGGATGTCCAATGGCTGGCATACATGCTTTATTGATATACATAAAATATGAATAAGACTTGAGGATGGCTTTCAGAATTTTAAGTGGATTCCATGTTGTGAACTCATCAGAGTGCATGACTTGAAATGTCTAGGTTGGGTGGTCATGAATAGCTTGCGATTTGCATTATTCAAGGAAATTTCCACATCAAGAGCATCATAGTTCTATTGGAATATTAGAGAAGATACTTCATCAAGCAATGATCAAGTGTAAAATTCAATCAGAGTCTCTATCACAATCAACCTGTTATTTGTTATGTAACAAGCTTTTGACTTCAGAATATTGAATTTTATATCTTTCAGTAACCTTATTCCATGATAATTGATAATAATAATTTGCTTTCATGGAGTCATTTCAAAATTTCTAGTTTGAAGAGATGCAATTTGGAATTATAGACCAGAAAAAGTCTTCTTAGAACAAAATGAAGCTATAAAAGGTTTCTCCTCTAATATACCACCCATGAATATATAAACGTTTTATACAATCCTTTCCTAGGTGGAATGATAAAACATAACTATATTTAATTATCCTCTGATTGGTAATAATAAGTAAAATTTGAAACAGAAAGATGCATACTGATGCATAATGTTCTACTGTTCTAGGGAATGCCCTGCACAGAATCTAAATGAAAAGGGAAATGCTTATAGATGGTTGAGCTTTCTGATTTGTTGGAGAGGGGAGTGCAACCATCTAGTACTTCATGCAATTCAAGACTATTACAGGGAATACTAAATGAGATTTAATGATACCCATTATAAAGCAGTCTAATAATCCATAGAGCAACAGCCTAATAGATATTATATAAACTATTCAGATAATTTCATGCATTCTGAAATCATCATCTTGATGATGCTAACAGATATTTATATAACACTTCAAGATTTCCAAAGTATTTTATACATGTCATCTCATTTCATCCTCACATAAAACCTGGAAGATAGATACTATTATTATCTTCATTTTATACATGAGGAAGCTGAGGCATATGGAGGATAAAGTAATTTGCTCAAGATAAATATAGTTTGTAAGTGTTTGAGACAGAATTTGAATTCAGACCTTCCTGACTCTAACACTGTATCCAATGAGCTACCTATCTGCCTCTATAAAGTTAAGTGAGTTAATTTATAATTATATGAATGTGAGTATATTTACATATATTCCAAACACATATATCAGTTTTGGGGTACCTAATGCAGCCATTGAGTCAATAGATGTAGAATGCTTCCTATCATTAGTTAGCCTTGTTGCACTGGTAACTTAAACAGAGAAAATAAAGTTCTTTTCACCAAAGTTCTTGGTTGTGCTACATGTTTCTAAGGGATGATTCCATAATTGGAACTGACACAAAATGAGATAGCTTACCAAATTTGTTGGTGCTGGATCCTAATGATTGCCAAATCTTTCCATCCATCTTAGAGCTAAAGCTTCCTCTATGTGTTGGCTCACTCTATTAGAATGTGAGCTCTTTGAGAGTTGTGACTGTCTCGTTTTCCTCTTTGGATATCCAATATTTGTCACAGTGCTTGGAATATATTAGGTGCCTAATAACTACTTATTCATTCATTGATTCATTTTTGTTGAATCCAATATTTTCTTGTTGATGATGTACAAGTACAATTCACAGTATAGGAACCACAAATTTCAAAATAACATAACTTTTGGGCAAACCAAAGAACAGTGGATGGGTAGTTGGTGGATATAAACAGATTCTGATATATTAACAAGAAAACTTGTAAGTCATGCTTGTGTGATGTGTCAGTCTAGAAATATATCAATGGAAAATATGAACAGTCAATTACCTAACTGATAAAAAGAACATATTAAAATATTTTTTAGAAATTTTGTAGAAAGCTGTTAAAAGTTTAAGACTAGGCATGGGAAAAATATATAAAACATACATGAGTCACAGTATGCACTATAAGAGAGGATAGTTGCTTCAATTGGAACATGGATCACTGAATGCCAGAGAATTTGTGGCTTCCCCAAGGTCAAACCAGCAATAAGTAAAAAACAAACAAACAAACAAAAAATTATATGATTGCACAAGTAAAATCTATATGAGATTGCTTACAATATGAAGGGAATTGGGGGACTGGAAGGGAAGGAGGGAGAGAGAGAGAGAGATCAAGACTCAATATTCTTTGTTGGATGGAATGTTGGAAACTGTTTTTATAATTACATAATTATAAATATAATAAAATTGATAAATTATGATTAACTGGGAAAAAAAGAAAATAAAATGTAGTGCTAAAAATTATCTACTTGCCTACTTCTACTATTCTCAAAATAAGAAGGCATCAATGGGATGGTGTTTGCCCTACTGGAAGGAGGACCAATGTTAATAAGTTCCTATCCTCTTCCAAATATTGAAGTCATCCTTCTAATTGGCTGACAATCGATTCTTATACCCTCTGCCCCCCCCATTCTAGTGATTGACTCTACTGCTTTTGAAAGATAAAACTTTTGAGAACAAGTGTGAAAATTTAACACTACTCTCTCGCCACAGTTTTAGGTTTCAAAGCAAAGGATCTTATTTCTGAATCTCTGTATCATACTTCTCTGAGCCAATGGGTAAGGTCCTCCCTACAATTCTTTGAGTACCAGTACTGGTGCTATGCAACTGTTCTAAGGACTGTATGGTAGCCCCTAGAATCAGGAAGACTGCCTCTGATCCAAACTGAGGTCAGAATTCATCAAATCAGAGAATCTCAAAAGAGTGACTCCACAAGGAACATAAAATCATACTGCAGAAAGGAAATATCTCTCTTTATCTCAGGATCATGGCTAGAGGAGGTGTCAAAAGGAGCACTGGCATACTTGTAGTATGGTCACACTGCTGGCTCAGGAAAGACCAAAACTGACAAGTGCTGCCCAGGGGATGAGGCTTCCAAGAGAACAGCCAGCCACATGTGGCTGGTCCCTTTTATTTATCCAACCTGCTTTTTAAAGTTATTTAATAAATACATCTAAATTAATATATAGTCTCCAGATAACTTTAATCTTAACGCAAGTAGTACACTGGTACTTTAGAATGCTTTCCTCTTGTGTAAACCTCAAAATTCCTTAGACTTATAAATGTTGGAAATTTCACCATTGGGATATTTCATACTTGGAAAATTTCTTACTGATAGTCTATTGGAATGGGAACCCCATTGGCATGGGAGGTTCCTTCTCTTCCCTTCTTCAGATTACTTTAGGACAGAAACCTTTTGCTGAACAATGGAAAGGACTTTGACCTATGCTTAAGCATAGAACAGGAATTTCTTTGAATCATGATTGATTTTAGAATTGATACAATGGAGATACTTGGAATAAATCTCCACCCTATTCAGTCCTAACAGGATTGAGTAAGGGCTGCAGCCTAGATCAAAGATTTAATCATTTGAAAATATGACCTTCAACAGACATGTGCAAAAGCCAGAAACCTCTGGGCGGTCCTGGGTTAAGCTAGAGCCTCTATTGGCACAGGGAAATTGATGAACAGTGATTGGTAGATGGGAGAACTGAGAGGAGGAACTTGGAGGGTTTCCTTAAAGATAGTAGGGTCTGGAGACTTGAGGTGGTTGAGGAGTTTGGTCGGGGTGATTGCGGTGGACTCGGAGAAGCTTGCGCGGAAGGAAGCTGAAGGTGGGGGCCTCTGAGACTGTTTCTCCATTTTGGTCACGTGAGTGATAGGGACTGATCTCTTTTCTTTGCCCCAGCTATCTAAGGGCTTGGGCCTTTTGGCCCAGCCTAAACAGAAGGGGTATTTAAGCCCTATTCCCTTCTCTCCCTTTTTTTTTCTCTCTCTCTCTCTAATTCCTTTCTTGCTCCTATTGTAATTAAACTCCAAAAAAGGCTGACGGCTGACTTGAGTTTTCATTTAGGAACTACATAGCTGAATTCCTTGGCGACCTTAAATTAATATATATCAGTCTTTTAAAGTGATTCCTTTGTCACACTTGTAAATTCCAAACCCCAGCCATACTCTTTGGAATTTAGAAAGACTAAGGGAACATTTCTTCAGTTCTAAGAAAGGAAAGATAGTAATAAGAAAACTCTTTCAAACAAAAGGGAATGGGGGAAATGACCCAAAAGAAATCAGCAAAGGAGTCATTTCAATTTTTCAGTCCTTGGGACTGAAAAGTATCTCCTTCTGGCTATTTGACCTCTTGAATAGAATATAGCTCTCTTAGGGGAGAAAATATTTTAATAGAAGTGATTAAGAAGGAGGCAGTTATGATAATGAAAGCATTCAAAGTAAAAGCTAAAGACATTGCAGCTGTGAGTGTGGATGGCTCACCTGCAGAGTTCCATAATTCCCATTCTTGAGCCTTCTCAAACTTTTTCATGTGGATTGCTAAATGACATCTTCAAGGATGCCAAACAAAGAAGAAATCTGGAATTGTATCTTAGTGAATGAAACCAGGAATGTCAGGTCCAGGAATAAATTTTAAAAGCCAGATGAGTTTGCTAATACAGAAAGTGCCCGGATCTCCATTTTTTAAAAAGGCTACTCCCCATTCTAGGGGCCACACTATCTTGATAAAGTATATTTAAAATCAATTTCTGATAATTACCTCATATCTATCCATGAACTACTAGAGTAATAGTGACAGCATGGAGGAAAATTAGAGAAAGGTTTTTGTATTCTTTCTAATTATAGCTTTTTGTAATTACCAAATATATTCACCATAACAGGATTGACCATATTGGCTGAGGTTCAGTCCAATTATATTTAAAGAAACTCTCCAAGAGATTAAATGCCTTTTTTAAGCCTGAATGATTCTTGGCATCTATCTTAGATAATAAAGGAGTTGTTATTAGTGCTATTAGAAGGAATATAACATATTGGCCTAATCATTGATCTTTAATGAACAGAAATATTAATATTATTTCAACATTTGCTCATAAATGATGACCATAATTTAAGTAATTATATAAATTAGAAATCTATCTGTGTATTTTAAATAGATATTTATATTTTATATGTGTATTTCTGAATGTATAGAATTTGTTTACGAGAATAGAGACAATAAGGTTATGGAAAAATCATTGAATCTTTAATTGAAGGACCTTGTATCAATTACTGACTCAATTACTCAATTACTTACAACATGTATGACTTCAGGAGTCATTTAATCTCTCTTTACCTCAATTATCTAGACTGTAGTCAGTCAACAAACATTTCTTGTTTGCTATGTGTGAAGCATTATGCTAAGTAATCTTAAATTAAGGGTCAATTTTTAGAATCCCTAAGGACTCATGTAAATCTCATTTCTCTGGTCTCAGAAGGCAATATACATGATTCCATGTTGATCAGAACCCATTTCCATGTTGGTATTTGCAATAAGATGTTCATTTAGAGTCTATATCCCCAATCATATCCCCTTCGACCCATGTATTGTAGCAGTTGTTTTTCTTTGGTGTTTCTACTCCCAAAATTTTTCCTCTGAATGTGGATAGTGTTCTTTCTCGTAGATCCCTCTGGGATGTTCAGGGTCACTGCATTGCCACTAATGGAGAAGTCCATTACATTCTATTGCACCACAGTGTATCAGTCTCTGTGTACAATGTTTTCCTGGTTCTGCTCCTTTCTCTCTGCATCACTTCCTGGAGGTTGTTCCAGTCCCCATGAAATTCATCCAGTTCATTATTCCTTTGAGCACAATAGTATTCCATCACCAACATATACCACAATTTGTTCAGCCATTCCCCAATTGAAGGGCAGCCCCTCATTTTACAATTTTTTGCCATCACAAAGAACACAACTACGAATACTATTGCACATGTCTTTTTCCTTAATATCTCTTTGGGGTACAAACCCAGAAGTGCTATGGCTGGATCAAAGGGCAGACAGTCTTTTATTGCCCTTTAGGCATAGTTCCAAACTACCCTCCAGAATGGTTGGATCAATTCACAACTCCACCAGCAATGGATTAATGTCTCCACTTTGCCACACCCCCTCCAGCATCATTACTTTCCTTTGCTGTCATGTTAGCCAATCTGCTAGGTGTGTGGTGATACTTCAGAGTTGTTTTGATTAGCATTCTCTAATTATAAGAGATTTAGAACATTTTTTCATGTGCTTATTAATAGTTTTGATTTCTTTAACTTAAAATTGCCTATTCATGTCCCTTGCCCACTGATCATTTGGAGAATGGCTTGATTTTTTGTACAATTGGTTTAGTTATTTATAAATTTGGGTAATTAGACCTTTCTCAGATGTTTTTGTTATGAAGATTGTTTCCCAATTTGTTGCTTCCCTTCTAATTTTGGATGCATTAGTTTTGTTTGTACAAAAACATTTTTATTTGATGTAATCAAAATTATTGATTTTTACATTTTGTGATTTTTTCTAGCTCTTGCTTGGTTTTAAAGTATCTCCTTTCCCAAAGATCTAACATGTATACTATTCTGTGTTCACCTAATTTGCTTATAGTTTCCTTCTTTATATTCAGGTCATTCACCAATTCAGAGTTTATCTTGGTGTAGGGTGTGAAATGTTGAGCCAAACCCAATCTCTCCCATACTGTCTTCCAATTTTCCCAGCAGTTTTTATCAAATAGTGGATTTTGGTCCCAAAAGCTGGGATCTTTGGGTTTGACATATACTGTCTTGTTGAGGTCATTCACCCCAAGTCTATTCCATTGATTCTCCTTTCTGTCTCTTAGAGATTGCCAAATTGTTTTGATGATCACTGCTTTATAGTAGAGTTTGAGATCTGGAAATGCAAGTCCTCTTGCCTTCTCATTTTTTTTTCATGATTTCCCTGGATATCCCCCAAATGAACTTTGTTATGTTTTTTTCTAATTCAGTAAAAATATTTTTTGGTAGTTCAATGGGTATGGGCCTAAATAGGTTAATTAAGTTGGATAGGATTGTCATTTTTATAATGTTAGCTCAGCCTTCCCATGAGCAATCAATGTTCTTCCAATTGTGTAGATCTAGTTTTAATTGTGTGGAGTGTTTTGTAGTTGTGTCCATACAGTTCCTGTGTTTGTCTCAGCAGATAGATTCCTAAGTATTTTATATTCTCTAGGGTGATTTTAAATGGGATTTCTCTTTCTAATTCTTGCTGCTGAGATGTGTTCGAGATATATAGAAATGCTGATGACTTAGGTGGATTTATTTTGTATCATGCAACTTTGCTAAAGTTGTTGATTATTTCAACTAGCTTTTTGGTTGATTCTCTAGGGTTCTTTAAGTAGACCATCATATCATCTGAAAAGAGTGGTAGCTTGGACTCCTCATTGCCTTTTTTAATACCTTTAATTTCTTTTTCTTTTCTAATTGCTACAGCTAGTATTTCTAGTATAATGTTAAATAATAGAGGTGATAATGGGCATCCTTGTTTCACTCCTGACCTTATTGGGAAGGCTTCTAGTTTATCCCCATTGCAGATGATGTTTGCTGATAGTTTTAGATATATACTGTTTATTATTTTTAGGAAAGGGCCTTCTATTCCTATGCTTTCTTTTGTTTTCAATAGGAATGGGTGTTAAATTTTGTCAAAGGCTTTTTCTGTGTCCTTGAGATAATAATGTAATTTTTGTTAGTTTGCTTGTTAATATGGTCAATTATGTGGATGGTTCTTCTAATATTGAACCATCCTTCCATTCCTGGTATGAATCCTACCTGGTCATAGTGAATAACCCTCGTGATGAATTGCTGGAGTCTTTTTGCTAATATCCTATTTAAGACTTTTTCATCTATATTCATTAAGGAGTTTGGTCTATACTTTTCTTTCTCTGATTTTGACCTGCCTGGCTTTGGAATCAGAACCATATATGTGTTGTGAAAGGAACTTGTTAGAACTCCTTCTTTGCTTATTCTGTCAAATAGTTTGAATATTATTAGGTTTAGTTGTTCTTTGAATGTTTGATAGAATTCATTTGTGAATTCATCTGAACTGGGGATTTTTTTTTTTTAGTGAGTTCTTTGGTGGTTGGTTCAATTTATTTTTCTGACATAGTTTTGTTTAGGTAATCTGGTTCTTCCTCTGTTAGTTTAGGCAATTTACATTTTTGTAAATATTCCTCCACATCATCTAGATTGCCATAATTGTTGCCATTTAATTAGAAATAATAGCTTTTAATGATTGCCTTAATTTCCTCTTCATTAGAGATGAGATCTCCCTTTTCATTTTGGTTACTGTCAATTTGGTTTTCTTCTTTCCTTTTTTAAATTAAATTGACCAGTACTTTGTCTATTTTATTTGTTTTATCAAAGTACCAGCTTCTAGTCTTATTTATTAAATCAATAGTTCTTTGACTTTCAGTTTTATTAATTTCTCCTTTGAGTTTTATGATCTCTAATTTAGTCTTTATCTGAGGATTTTTAATTTGTTCACTTTCTACTTTTTTAATTTGCATGCCCAATTCATTGACCTCTGCCCTCTCTAATTTGTTAATATATGAACTCAAAGATATAAATTTCCCCCTGAGTACTGTTTTGGCTGCGTTCCATAGGTTTTGAAAAGATGTCACATCATTGTAATTTTCTTCAATGAAATTATTAATTGTTTCTATGATTTGTTCTTAAATTGATTTTGGAGAATAGTATTGTTTAATTTCCTGTTAATATTTGATTTACCTCTCCATGTAACCTTACTAACTATTATTTATTATTTTCATTGCATTGTGATCTGAGAAGGTTGCATTTATTATTTCTTCTCTATTGTACTTCTTTGCAATGGTTTTATGTCCTAATACTAGTCAATTTTCATGAATGTGCCATGTGCTGTTGAAAAGAAGGTGTATTCCTTTTTGTCCCTATTTATTTTTGTCCACATATCTACTAACGCTAATTTTTCTAAGATTTCATTCACTTCTCTTACCTCTTTCTTATTTATGTTTTGGTTTGATTTATCTAGTTCTGATAGAGCAAGGTTCAGGTCTCCCACTAGTTTAGTTCTATGTATTTCATCCTTGAGCTCCACTAGTTTCTCCTTAGAAATTTGGATGCTATGCCATTTGGTACATACATGTTGAATACTGATATTTCCTTATTGCCTATACTGCCTTTTATAAGGATGTAATTACCATCCCTATCCCTTTTGGTCAGATCTATTTTTACTTTGGCTTTGTGAGATATCATGACTGCGACTTCTGCCTTCTTTTTATCAGTTAATGCCCAATAGATATGGCTCCATCCTCTTATGTTGACCCTATGCATATCTACCTTCCTCATGTGTGCTTCTTGTAGACAGCATATGGTAGGGTTTTGGATTCTAATCCATACTGCTATTCACTTGCTTTTTATGGGTGAGTTTATTCCATTTATATTCAGAGTTGTGATTACAAGCTGTGTATTTCCCAGCATTTTGATTTCTAATCCTAGTCCTGCCTTTTCTTCTTTCTCTATTTCCTTCCACACCAATGTTTTGTTTTTTAATCAGTTCTCCTATTTCCCACCCTTATTTTACTTCCCTTTCTACCCCTCCCTTCTTAACCCCCCTTATTTTCCTTACTGTCTCTTTAAACTACCCCCCATTATCTCCCTCCCTTGTACTTCTTCCCTCCCCACAAATCTGTTTGTTACCCTTATACTTCCCTATGGGGCTCAAATCAATTATCTGCCCCAACATATTGGATTGTTCTTCCCTCTTTGGCTCAATTTCAATTTCAATCAATGAGTTGAGTATTTCCTGTCTCCAACCTCTACCCTTCCAGTGTATTGATGTTCTCCCCCTCCCACCATGTGCTTCTTTGTGATTTATAAATTTACCCCTTTCAGTTTCTTTTAACCTTTATCTTAGTATTAACCTCTTTTTTTTACCTCTAGTTGTATATATACACACACATATATTTATTTATGCATGCATATATCTATATACATATTTATGTCTTGTCATTTCATACTATACAGTTTGCCACTGTTCCCTCTAAGTGTACTTCTTCTTGTTGCCCAGGTGGTAATAACAATTTTTAAGAGTTACCAATCACCTCTTTTCTTATAGAGATACATATCATTTTAACTTATTGGGTTTCTTAAAAAAACGTTTTTTTTTGTTTTGTTTTTCTTTTTCCCTCCTTTTTAATTACCTTTTGATGATTTTCCTGAATTCTGTGCTTGGGCATCAAATTTTCTGTTCTGGTGTAAGGGTTAAAATTATGGTTGAGACTAAATGTAATAATTATATTTGTTTGCCAAGGATTTTATTTATAAAATCATAATGAAACACCCAAACTCAGCTGGAAATTTTATGGTGACTTAATTGATATATTGGAGGAGATTTAAGAAGAAGGAAGAAGGATGGGGCTAGTACTAGGTGGGAAGATTAGGAGATCTAGAAAGTAAGGTTTTGAGTGTGAAGGAGGGAAGAATCAACCTGACCTCCAAAGAGGATCACCTAAGATGCCCGAACCTGAATCATCTTAAGGGAAGAACTCACCCCCAACACTCCAAGATGTCGAAACACCTAGCACACTCTCAGCCAGAGTTGCCTATCCAGGGAAAAAGGAGGAGAGAGGAAGTGATGTGCCTTATATAGACAGTTTTACATCACTTTCCTGCATCTTATCTGTACCAGTGATGATTTAGCTTGACTTAGGACAGTCCAGAGGTCTGTCATTTTTTCTGCACATGTCTGTCGAAGGCCATTTCTTTAGATAATTAAATCTTGAGTTTGATGCAGATCTTCAATATCTTGTTAAACTAAGAAGGGAGGAGAAATGTAGAGTTTCCAAGACCTGATTCTGTTATTCCAAGTATCTCCATTGTTACTGATCAAGAAATAGCTAAATCAGATCTTCTAAAGAATGGTCTGATTAGGGTGGAATAATTTTAAAATTTACACAGGTCTGGTCTTTTCTTTACAAATGCTTGGAATTCTTCTATCTTTTTTTTTGAATGACCATATTTTCCCCTGTCAGGATATAGTCAGTTGTGCTGGGTAGTTGATTCTTGGTTGTAGTCCTAGTTCATTTGCTTTTCAGAATATCATATTCCATGCCTTTTGGTCCTTCAGTGTAGATACAGCCAGATCCTGTGTTATCCTCATTGTTGTTCCATGGTATCTGAATGACATCTTCTTAGCAGCTTGTAAAATTTTTCCTTGGTCTAATAGTTCTTGAATTTCGCTATAACATTCCTGGGAGTTGTTAATTGGGGGTTAAGTACAGAAGGTGATCTGTGGATTCTTTCAATCTCCACTTTTCCCTCTTGTTCTAGAATATCAGGGCAGTTTTCTTCGATAATTTCCTGTAGTATGATGTCCAGACTTTTCCTTTTGTCATGGTCTTCTGGTAGTCAATGATTCTTAAGTTGTCTCTCCTCGAATGATTTTCTAAACCTTCTTTTTGTGAATGAGATGCTTCATATTTTCCTCAATTTTTTCATTCATTAAATTTTGTTTTTTAGTGTCCTGTTGCCTTGCAAAGTCAATTGATTCTAGTTGTTTTATTCTGGTTCTTAAAGACTAGATTTCACCCCTGGCGTTTTGGTCATCCTTCTCCTTCTGGATTGATTTTCTTTGGAGGTCATCTTTCATCCTCTTTACCTCATCTTTCATCTCCTTTGCCTCATTTTCAAGCTTGTTTATTTTGGCTTTCAAGACACTATTTACTCATTTTAGTTCAAGTGCCTCTGTTTCCAGATGACTTATCTTAGTTTTTAGTTCTTTTCCTAATTGTCTTCAGCCTGTCTTAATTGAGTTTTGAATTTTTTTGTGTGTGTTTTTCCAAAGCCTGTGTCCAATTCGCTGGGATTTCTGTTTTATTGCTTGGTGTTTCCCCCTGCTCTGTTCCATTTGCTGTTAGTTCATTGCCTGAACAGAAGCTGTTGATTATAATTTCTTTTTTCTTTTTCTGTTGTTTGCTCATATTTTCCCCTTCATTTCCCCCTGTAGTTGCCTGCACTTTTTCTCCTCTCATTATGTGTGGGATCTATGGGTTTGGGGTTTTCTGTCAGTCTTTCCTCTTGGAGTTTTGTCAGCAAATCTCTCAGTGAAGTCTATGGGGGAGGGTTATTGAAGCTTTTGCTTCCCTGTGTTCTGGAGACTTTGATTGGATTAAATTCTAGCAGTCTGTGAGGGTGGGGTGTTAGAGCTTGAGCTTCCTTGCCCTCTGAAGACTGTTGATAGGATTAAGTCCTGCTGGGTTGGCCTGGATGTGCCCTGAGACCAAAACCTCCTGGAAGGGGGGGAGCAATATGGAGGGTCTCTGCTGCTTCAAGCAAGCTGTCTGGTTTGTTCTCCCTCTCCAATTCCTTCCCTAATGCCTGTGTTTGACACCCTGAGCCTGACACAGATCTGGCCTCAAGGCACTCCCTGCAGACTAGTGCCTTACCAGCCCAGAGGTTATAGCTGCCTCTGGAGGCTTAGAGCTCTAGGTGGGGGGGTGGTCCTGGGACCTTTCTTCTCCCTTACCCATAAACCCAAGTGTTCTCGAATTCCAGCCTTTGGGGGGGTACCTTTTAAATTGAGTACAGCCAGAGGGATCCTTGGCTCTGTCTTGTTGTTAGGTTTACTTATCATTCCCCTGGGAGTATTTAGTTTGTAATTGGGAAGGAAGGATTTTCAAAGGTCTGAATTTTTGCTGCCTCTATGCCTCCATCTTGACCCTGCCTTACCAAATTCTTTCTATGAAACAAATGAAATCTTAACACCTAAATTAGGAAGAGAAAAAATCAGAAAATATTTCCCTGATCAACATTAATGAATTTTTTTTAATTGCAAAAGGATTATAGCAATATATCACAAAAATCATACATTATAACCAGGTGAGATTCATGCCAAATAATTAGAGTTGGTTCAGTATAAGAAAAGTACCAGCATAATTGACAATATCACTAAAAAAAAACAATAAAAAATCAAAATATATTAATAGATGTGGTAAAGCCTTTGGCAAAATATAGAAAATTTCCTATTTAAAAAAATAGAAAGAAGATCAATCAATGGATACTTTCTCATATTGATAAGTAGTATGTACCTAAATATAAGAGCAAACATTATCTGCAACAGGGATATATTTGATGACTCCCCAATGATGTTATGTAGCAATTATTGTCATTATCATCATTATGATTGAATATTGTACTAGAAATGTTAGCAATGGCAATGAGAAGAAAAAATGGAGGTATAAGAAAAGGAAATGAAGAAACAAAAATAGCACTGAAAATCATATGATGGTATACTTAAAGAACCCTAGAGAATTGACTAAAAATTATTTAAAATAGCAACTTTGGCAAAATTTCAGGTCATAAAATAAACTCATATAAGCAATCAACATTTCTATATATTATTGTCAAAACCCAAAAGGAAGAGATGAAAAGAAAAATTCCCTTTAAAGTAGCTGCAAAAAAATATAGAATACCTGGAAGTCTACCTGCCAAGGCAAATATAATAATTATGTAAACACAATGACAAGAAAATTTTCAGACAAATTAAGACAATTCTAAACAACTGGAAAATATTAACTACTCATGGTTAAGCCAAACCAATATAATAAAAATATGACAATACTCTCTAAGTTAATTTATTTTGTAAGTGATTCATCAGTCTACTACCAAATAATTATTTTATAGAGCTAAGAGAAAACAAAACAATTATAAAATTAATTCTCATGGAGCAATAAGTCAATAATATCAAGAGAATTAATGAAAAAGGAGAGAACAAAGTTAGCCTAGCAATACTTGGTTTTTTATACTATGTCACTAATAATGAAAATGATCTGGCATATAATAGTGTCTAATCAATAGAATTAATTAGGTACAAATATATAGAAGCAAATGAAATTAGTAATGTATTTGATATACTTGGATATCCTATCTTTT
This sequence comes from Monodelphis domestica, assembly GCF_027887165.1. Taxonomy (NCBI): domain Eukaryota; kingdom Metazoa; phylum Chordata; class Mammalia; order Didelphimorphia; family Didelphidae; genus Monodelphis; species Monodelphis domestica. Next base: position 23,209,671 of record NC_077234.1, read on the forward strand.
ATTTTGTCACTATTGACAAAAACTAATGGGAAATGTAGCCATGATTAGAAGGAAATATGTGGTGTATTATTGTAATAGAAAACTATTGTTCCTTTAGAAAAACAAATAAGATGATCACACAGAAAAAAACTGAAATGTCTAATATGACATGATGAAAGTGAATTAGCACAATGTTGTACACAGTAACAACAATAATGTATGATGATCAACTGTGAATGATTTAACTATTACAAAAAAGGCAAAGATTCAGGACAATTCTAAGAGACTTGTAATGAAAATGAATATTTACCTCCATAGAAGGAACAGATGCTGTCTGTGTGCAGTTTGAAGCATGCCATTTTTCACTTTGTTTACTCCATGGATTTTTCCTCTGGTGTAATCAATATGTGTCTTGTTTCACAACATGATGAACAGGGAAACATGCATTATATGATAATATATGTTCAACCTATATCATATTACCTACCTCTTCAGGGAAGGTGGGAGGAGTGGGAGGGAGAGGAAAAAAAAAGAATGAGATAGAATTTTGGACATACCTAATATGAGGATCTTTCTCTCCTATAAGCATATTTATTATAATTATTATATGATTACAACAAAGCATATGTATTTTATTATTATCACATATTACATATACATATATAATAACTCAGAAAAAAACTTACTGGGAAAACTGGGAAACAGTCTGGTAGAAACTAGGCATAGAACAATATCTCATACCAAATACCAAGATAAACTCAAGTGGGTACATGATTTAGACATAAAGGTTGGTTTCATATGTAAAATAGATGAGTATGGAAAAATATTTGTCATATCTGTGAATGAAGAAAAGTGCATGACCAAATAAAAGATAGAGAGGATCATGAAAGGTAAAGTGAATAATTTTGATTGCTTAAAATTAAAAAAATACAGAAGCATAACCAATGCAGTCAAAGTTAGAAGAAATATAGAGAAAATGAGATATTTCCTTTAGTAGTTTTCTCTGAAAAAAATTTATCTATATCTATACAACTATGTGTATATCTTTATATGTAGCTGAGCCAAGCTTATAACAATGAGTTTTTTCCCAATTGATAAATAATTAATAGATATGAACTGGCAGTTTTAAGAAAAAGAAATCTATGTTAACAATAGCCATATGAAAAAAAATGCTTCAAATCACCAAAAATAAATGAAAATGAAAACAACTGTGATATCATAATGAAGATTCCTTCACACCAATCAGATTGGCTAAAATAACAGAAAAGAAAATTAGAAATGATGGAGGGATATAGAGAATTAATTGTAATAATATACTGTTGATTTGAGCTAGGAACTGGTTCAACTATTCTGAGAACAATTTAGAATTATACACAAAGATATATAACATTGTACATAGCCTTTTACCTAGTGATCCTGCTACTGGACCTCTTTCCAAAAGAGATCAAAGAAAAAGTAAATTAATCTATATGTACCAAAACATTTATTGCAGCTCTTTTTGTTGTGGCAAAGCATTAGAAATCGAGGGGATACTCATCGTTTGGGAAATGCTTTAGGATTATGATGAATACTATTGGGTAGTAAGAAATGTTGAAGGGATGACTTCAGAAAAACCTGGGAAAATTTATATGAATTGATGCAAAGTGAAAGACAGCAATATTGAAAGATAACCAATTGTGAAAGACTTAATTACTCTGAGCAATGCAATGATCCATGAAAATTCCAAAGGATTCATGATGAAAAATCCTATACTCTTCCAAAGATGAACTGATGAATTCTGAGTACAAACTTAAATTACATTTTCTTTCACTTTCTTTTTCATTTTTTGTGTGACATGGCCACTATGAAAATGTTTTGCTTTACTTTGTAAGTATATAAATATCAATATCATATATCTTGCTTTCTCAATAGGTGATGGAGTAAAGAAAGGTAGACATTTTGTAATTTGGAGCTAAAAATAAAAAAAAAATTAATAAACTAAATATGTTTAAAAAGTGTCTATTTCCTTCTGCTACCACAAAATGTGTTGCTCTGAATATTTTGGCATATGTGTGTTCTTTCCATCAGATGGTCTTTTAAAATAAATAATGCCAGTTAAAAATTTAAGCAGTTTGCTTGATTGATGGAAAAAAATCTGCTCTGTGCATGCATCTGTGTGTGTTTATTTGAATGATTTTCTATGTAAAATCAAGCTTAGAACTGTGTGTACTAGTGCCAACTTGACCACTAACTAGCTGTGTGACTGACAGTCAGTAAACCTCTTTTTGACCTTAGCATCCTTATTTAAAAAATAACATCATTGGATTACAGCTCTGATTTTTATGATTATTAATGCTTTAATGCAAAAATGAAGCATGCAATTACATGTTTTAAATCACATTTTAAGTCTTTAATTTTAAGATAAGTTGTATACTTGCATATGTATATATAATCAATTTTGAAGTGAAAGAAAAAGATCAACCTTCTACCCATAAATATAGGCAATATAGAAATAGATTAGCATTTTATGTTGAATCCTGCTTTTTTTTCATTTGTGATTGACTCATCATAATTGCATTTGGGGTTTTCTTGTCAAAGATCCTGGTGTGGCTTGCTATTTCCTTCTCCAGTACATTTTACATATAAGGAAACTGAGGCAAACAGAGTTAAGCAACTTGCCTGGGCTCACATACCTAGTGTCTGGGGCCCGACTTGAACTTGGGGAACTTGTGAGTTTCCCTGACTTCAGTTGCAACCCTTTATCCACTGAGCCATCTAAATGCTTTTATTCTTTACTTAATATTTTTATTATCTGCTTGATGTAATATCAAGTGACATTGACATTATAGTAATATTTCTATCGGTTACTTGATATAAATCCTTATTTCAGCAAACAGCATCAAAGAGACTGACAAATGTCCAAATGTTCCCGAATTCCTGTTTCCTAAAGACTTAATAGGGGTGAAAGCTGTGCAGGAAGGACTTTGACTGTGAATAAAAGTCATCATATTGAAGTAATGCTATAGGTTTTGGCATTTATTAGATTTGACATTAATCTTATTATGCCTCAGTTTCCTTGATTGTTAAAATGCAAATTATAATACTTGTCTGCCCTGCCTCAAAGGCTTCTTGTGAGGGGGGAAATGAGATTATAAAAGTGAAAGCAATTTGAAAAATTAAAGGGCACAATAAAATATGTTAATAATCTCATGATTTTGTGAGCTACATCCCTCACCTGGAGCAGTAACATATTGCTATAAACTCTATCCTTTTACCACATTTCATTGAAACCTATTAAAAGTGTGGACTCTCTATCAATGGGAAAATTGTCAAGAGATGTCATTTTCTTTCACGGTGGCCAACATTGTATGTAACAAGTCAAACTAAAGTTCCATTAATTTATCCAATTTATATGGCTGTGGGTCTTCATGGGACAAAGAGAAAAGTGGACATTTTTAATGGTTTTATTGAAACAGAATTTTTTTACATAAATCATGTTCAACAATTTTAAATTTAGAAACCAAAGTTCACTGAGTCCAAAGCCTTCTTTTAAGGGATGAGGAAACTGAAGCCCAGGATGGCAAAGTGACTTAAGGGGAAAAGAGGCCTTGGATGTTTTAAACTATCTAATCATGCTGCATGCAATTGATCTTGGTCATAAAGTAAGGGATAGAAGAGGGATTTCAGTGCAGTTACTCTCCACTCTATGTCCAATACACTTGGACAATTCACTCTACCCAGTTGTAATAATGAGAGAGAGAGTTCATTGTATAAGACAACTAACAGCTAAGTAGCAAAGGGATTAAAATTTGAAATCTGCTTTCAGTAGAGAATATTTTCCAGTTAATTTTGGGATGTTTCAGGGAACATCAAATTGGAAACAGTGGAAGCGGCAGGTGGATAGCTCAATGGGTTGAAAGTCAGGCTAGAGATGGGAGGTCTTGGATTCAGGACACTTTTTAGCTGTGTGAACCTGGGCAAGTCCCTTAACCGCCATTGCCTAGCCCTTGCCAGTTTTCTGCCTTGGAACTAATACACAGAATTGAGTCTAAGGTGGTAGGTTAGGGTTTTATGGGGGAAAAAACAGTGGATATTGGTGAGTTAAGGTTTCAACTTTTGTATTGTAAGTGGCCAGATTTTAGCTTTTATCCTGATCCTTTTCATTTTCACATTTATCTACAGCCATGGTACATATTTCCAGACAAGTTGGAATTCCTTAATACTATGATGCTGATTAAGATATGGGGTTCCCTGATGGAGCTGTTTCTTTCTTCAGTGAAACCAGGCAAGTTGAGAAATCGTCCTCATTTGAAACCAGCCTCAGGTGGAAGACAAGGAGCAGAGGAGGGAGGGTGAATGATTTTGGATAAGTTTCCTTTCAACTTTTAGCATGGTCCTGAACTTTGGATTTCTAAGGGATGTCAGAGGTTTCCTCGGGAAATTCAGAGCTGATGCAGAACTCTACCAATGACATCTTCAACAGAGATTTTCCAAGAGCTTAAGAAGTTCAATTCTACTTGCAATTCATGAGAGGTAACTAACAATTGAGGGGATTGTCACCCTTTTTCCATAGTTGAGGAGACCAGAGCTCAAAGAAGTTAAATGGTTGCCTAGGGTCCCAGAGAATGGGTCAGAAGAAGAACTTTAACTCAACTCTCTTCCTTCTCAGTCATCTGGTTACTAAATAATACAGAGAAGAGTATAAAGAACATTTAAAAAGTTGTAATTCTATGCATTTTTGGATAATACTAGGCATAACTATAGGAACAAAACCTAGGAACCTAGGAAACTTCCAGGTATGGTAACTCCCTCTACTACTGAGGATCAGTATGTTCTCTTCAGGTTAGAGTCTTAGTTATTCACCTGGTTCCTTGAGAGGTGATGAGCAAATGGTCTAGGAAATGCCTGAGGACATTCTGGTTTTTATGTGAGCTCTCTCTCCCCTACATCATCCTTCCTCTAGTTGAGAGCATTTTAACCTGAAAGTATGGCATTTAAACAGTCTTGTCTCTAATGCTGAGAAATAGGTATCAGACTCACTTTAATCCCCAGGTGGGGTATACATACCAGTTCTTCATGTCTGTTCTATCTCTAATGAATGTTAGACATGTGCACATATTTCTTTGTGTGTGTATACATTCATACAGCTAGGTGGCATGGTGGATGGAGTGCCAGACCTGGCATCAGGAAGACTTATTTTCTTAAGTTCAAATCTAGCTTCAGACATTGACTAGTTCTGAGACCCTGGGCAAGTCATTTAGCCCTGTTTGCCCCCATTTCCTCATCTGTGAAATGAGATTGAAGAGGCAATGGCAAACCTTTCCAGTAACCATAAAAACCCAAAATACGGGTCACCAAGAGTCAGGCAGCAATAAAAAGGGGATGAACAACAAACCAATGTCTCACTTGTACTCAGTTTCCTTAAATCTGCTTTATGTTTGTGGAGTTCCATCTGGGTATAAGAAAAGCTTTGTGCGAAATAATCATATGAAGCATGTGGAGAGAATCAGACTGGTTATTACTTACTGAGTACCAACAAGCTACCAAAGACCCTGGAAAAAAAAAAAACAACCAGGAAAAAATTGATGGCTACTACCCTACAGGGACTTGAGAGAGCTGTTCCAGTGGAAATGCATTATTCATGAGAAAACTAGTCAAGTGTCTAAAGTGCCCTTTGTTTTGTCCAAGCACATGACAGAAAAAACCCATATATTATGTTTCAAGATAGATAGATTGATAGAATTATAGCTAAATGTAATTATTTATGTCCATGAATATTATATGCACATATAGTTCATAATAAAACATAGTATCATCCTCCTTAAGATAGTGATATATTATATACATATATATAATGCATTATGCTTGGGTATTTTATTTATATATGATTTAGATAGGCAAAGGTTAAGAATTTAATGTAAGATTTTCAGTGATTCAAATATTTTTTCTTTAATTCCTCTTAGAAAAAGTTCTTGCAAAGGTTAAATAGGCCTGAGGGAACTTTTACTTGCATGACCAGACATTATTGACCTTGGTTCTTTTATAGAAGGTCACATTTTATATTTGTAGAGATGGACTGCTTTGTGATATTTGCAGTGGATCGGAATAAAAGTATATTTCCTTTGAATTTATTCTGTTCTTCTAACAGTTCTTTCCAATCACCTCCATCTCCTGACCTCACACACAGCCAAGATCACCATTAACTAAAAGAAAAAAAAGAACCAAGTTCTCTTTTCAGATTTGGACAGTGCTAAAACAGGATGTACAAAGTTTCTTACCATATATCTTTCTATGAGTCAGAACTTACTGCCATAAAATATCTTGACCTGGAAAATGGAAACCAAGTAGAACTTTCTATCTATCTATCTATCTATCTATCTGTCTGTCTGTCTATACATATATTAAATTGAATTAAAATATATATGTATTATATATGCATATATATAACAAGTTTAAAACAAATGGAAAGTAGGTTACCTGCAAAATCAAGTAGATTGCTTTTTATTTTTAAATGCTTAGGGCAGAAATGTCATTATGAATAACTCATTAAATTGATGTTAAAAATGTGCATTTTAAAAAGGAAATAAGAGAAGGATTACTGATGATTTATGTTTTGTAGTAGGAAAGTAGATGGCATGGCTACTTGCCTAACCTTACCCACCAGGATGTACCAGGCAATATAGTTTGAATACATTCATCCATTTAACAGGAATGGGTTTGAGATGGGCCAATAAGTTCTAATCTACAGGCTGAGTATCCTTGACCTTAGACAAAAATCAAATTGCTTGCATCACAATACGATTCTCCTCAGGTATATGTGACATAAGCCAGATTTAAGACCCCTCAAAAACTGTTATAAAGAAATTAAGTCATTCTGGTTGATGTATCAGATCAAAGGTTTTCTTGGTTCAGGATTTGTTTAGTCATTTATTCTCTAAAATCATTTGTGTAGCACACTACTCCTAGGATGTGTGCCACGTCCCTAGAACTCAAATATCTTTCCTGCATCGGAGTCAATCTAAAACAATCCAATATGCCTTTCTCTAGAACCAACTATGTTGACACCCCTGCTGGAAGGAAACAGATTAAAACGAAGTATTTCTTGTCTTCAGGAAGCTTTTATTTTACTGGGCAGGGGCAACAGAGAGAATCTAGACTATGTCTTTATCTGGCCAAGTGTATAAATAATAATAATAAAATTATTATTATTATTATTACAAACTAAATTAACATCCTTAAGAATGGGTGGGTCAGCCATTGTGGAAAAGAGAGGATGAACATTAAATAGTGAATATCTCCCCACAATATTTCCTGACCTATTTGGGACATAATGACTGGAGCTTTGACCATGGATGTTAAATTTAGGGGGAAAAATTAGAAGTTGTAGAAACATTATTACTTGTTAGTTTGGAAACAATCAAATATCTTACCTAGGTAGCAAGAATATTGAGTTAAAATGAATGAGCTTCCTCTTACCTCTCTTCATCTCATCGTGGAGCTGGATACATTTTTCCTTAACTGAGGATGGTTTTGCTACAGTTTACCCTGACTGTAGTTTGTGATTTTTAACCACACTGGAATGCTTCTTCAAATACCTCTTGGCAGTCACCTGACTAGTCCTGGAATAGTGAGAATCAGTAGAAATACATATATATCCTTGGGCTGGCACAATATTTTAAAACTTTTTATTTATTTAGATCCACTCGTTCACATACTTCATTTCCAAGCACAGACTAGCTCTTAGACAGTTTCCAGACACGTCAATTAGTCAAATTTGGACAATGAATAGCCTCATTAACTACTTTTCTAAGCATGTACAGTACAAATCTGTTTGTGAAATCGCTTTTGCTAATGGTAATAATTTGGTAGAAGGTAAAAAAGAGAGAGTTGGCATTCTGTTCCCAATTAGAATTTGTTGTTCTTAAATTCACAGAAGTCCTAGTGGCTAGAAGGTTGATGAATGACACTCATCAGGCATCCATGGCATAGGGGATGGAAGGCAATGGCTTGGCTTTCACAGCAGGCAACACCTTGGTATTGGTCACTGGGATCCCTTGCTATGCAAATGTCCCATTTAAAGACAACACACGTACACCTGGAAGCCATGGAAGACTATTTCTGTGTCCAGACAGATGGATGAAAAGATGCCACGGGGAAGCCTCCCACACCATGTGGCTTTGAATGGCAGCTGATAGCAAGAAAACTTTGGAAGAGCACAAGTAACTGGCTGATTAATGGAAGGGGCTGTTTGATATAAATCGGCCAGTTTCTGCTTGGCCACACTCCGCAAAAAAGAGTACCCAAAGGAAAACACAGTGAATTGTGTCCTCTGGGGACTTAATTCAAGGCAGGAGGGAGAGAAGATCCTGTGGTGGGTGGAAACACTGACAGTGGGTTTGAGCTGTGAACTGCTGAGAAGAAACTAATAGTAGAATTTCAAAGTGACAGGGAAAATAAGAGGCAGCTGACCTTCAAGAAGGATTCTTCTGCAATTTGAAAGCTACACTTGACCTTAGATCTTTTGTGAAATCCTTAACTTTCTAATGAGAAAAGATAATATTTATCTTGGTTTTTCTTGATACATACAAGATATAATTAAGTTATTGACTGAATATTAAAACCACCCTAGTATAGAATGTGGTTTTTGTGTCTCTATTAGACCACGTGAGGATGTTACATCTTTCAAACAATGATGACTTGCCAAAGGCTTCCAGAAGCAGCAGACACCACTGCTTTGTCTCTCCTTTATGCCTTATTGAATTCTATTAAAAGACAAACAAATCTTTCCATCATTAGGGTTCTTGCTGACAACACCTGTCAGCCTGTCACTCCTATTCGGAGAGAAAGAGACTGTAGGGCTTCATTTGGCAGAATTAGAAAGAAAAGAGGAAGAAACATATCTGGGGCACCTGTTCCTGCAAAAGGAATGATATGATTATTATTAGTGGGGAATGAATTAAATGTGAAGCTAATAAAGACAGGATTAAAATGTAATTCAAGTGCCGGCCATTCATGCCAAATCTGGATTGAAAAACACAATAGTAGATTTTTAATAACATTCTTAAGACTTAACACTTTAAATAGTCTGAATCAGTAACAGGTTATATATATATATATGTGTGTGTGTGTGTGTGTGTGTGTATTTATACACACATATTCATATCCATATATATAAAGTCTATATGTATATACCTATAATATATGTACACACATAAATTCCTCTGTCCTTTTAGAGAAATGGGAATATATATCATATATATATTTAGACAAGCATTTTATAAATACACACATACATACAAATATAGATATATGTATGGGTCTTTATCTTTTACATTAGAAATTTAAACAGCATAACCAGAATTATTATTTTTAAAGTTTTATTTAAAATATGAACTTAAAAAGAATTTTTAAAAATAATTAGAATGTTTTCCATCTATTCATGAATAAACACCTACTAAACAAGTATTGTGTGCCAAACATTATGTTTAGTGCTAAGGACACAAAGAAATATTTTAAAATGTATAACACAATACTTGTTTTGTGAGAACTCATAAAAAGTATGTACACAAATCTTTATAAAGGACAAATTGTACTAGAATTAGGAAAGATCAGAAAACTCATCTAGTGGAATATGGGATTTTAGCTTGGATTTGAAGGGTATCAGGAGGCAGGGAGGAGGAAAAAGAGCATTCCAGGGATGGGAGTAATCATTAAAAATTCACAGAGTTGAATAATGGAGTTTTTTCTTCAAGAACATAAGAAACTAGTAATTAAATATTACATGAAATTCTAGCAAAAAAGACTCCAGCAAGTTATCACAAGGATCATTCATTATGATCAGGTAGAATTTAAAACAAGAATGTCTATTTATAACAGAATGGTTCAACATTAGGAAACCCATCCACATAATTGAACATATCTAATCAAACCAACAGAAATCAAATAAATATCTCAATAAACGCAGAAAAAGCCTTTGACAGAATACAACACTCATTCCTATTGAAAACACCAGAAAGTATAAGAATAGAAGGGCCTTTCCTCAATATAATAAACATTATGCATTTGAAACCATCAGCAAACATCATCTGCAATGGGGACAAGTTAGAAGTTTTCCCAATAAGATCAAGAGTGAAACAAGGATGCCCATTATCACCTTTATTATTTAATATTGTACTAGAAACATTAACAGTAGCAATTAGGGAAGAAAAAGAAATTGAAGGGATTAAAATAGGCAATGAGGAAACTAAACTATTACCTTTGCAAGTGCTATGATGATATACTTAAAGAATTCTAGAAAATTAACTAAAAGGCTAGTGGAAATAAACACCCAAAAATCATAAACATTTCTATATATTTTCAACAAAATTCAGCAGCAAGAGTTAGAAGAAAACACTCCATTTATTTTATTAAAATTTTTAAAGTTTATTTATTTAATTAATTAATTTAGAATATTTTCCATGGTTACATGATTCATGTTCCTTCCCTCCCCTCCTCTGACTCCCTCCTTCCATAGCCAATGAGCAATCCCAAGTATCTTTTGTCAAGTGGAAAGGAAAACAGACTCACGTTTTTGTATTTTTGTAGCCTTATCCCCTTGTACTTCAATCATTTCTTACACAAGAACTATTTGATATTATTAATATTTCAATAGAGTGATCATTTATAGTCTACATCCCCAATCATATCCCCATTGACCCATGTAATCAAGCAGTTGTTTTTTTTTCTTTTCTGTGTTTCTGCTTCCACAGTTCTTTTATTGGATGTGGAGAGCTTCTTTCTCATAAGTCCCTCAGAATTGTCCTGGATCATTGCATTGCTGCTAGTAGAGAAGTCCATTATGTTTGATTGTGCCACAGGGTATCAGTATCTGGAGAAACTCCATTAAAAATCACTTTAGACAATATAAAATTTTTGGGGCTCTATCTACCAAGATAAACAGGATCTATATGAACACAACTACAAAACACTTTTCATATAATTAAAACTAGATCTAAATAATCTAAATAAGAAAAACATTAATTGCTTATGGGTAGGATGAGTTAACATAATAAAAATGACAATCCAACTCATATTAATCTACTTATACAGCGCCATACCTATCAAGCTACCAAAAAACCTTTTTTGTAGAATTAGAAGAAATTATAACTAAGTTGATCTGGAAGAGGAAAAGATCAACAATATCAAGGGAAATAGTGAAAAAAATGTGAAGCATGGGGGCCTAGCAGTATCAGATCTTAAACTGTAATATAAAGCAGTGGTCATCAAAACAATATGGTACTGGCTAAGAGATAGAAGGGTGGATCAATGGAATAGACTAGGGGTAAATGATCTGAGCACGTTAGTGTTCAATAAACCCAAAGATCTCAGCTTTTGTGACAAGAACTCACTATTTGAAAAAAAACTGCTGGGAAAATTGGAAAACAGCATGGGAAAAATAGATTTAGATCAACATCTTATACCCTATACTAAGATAAATTCAAAATGAATAAATGACAACTATAAAGAATTAAATCATGAATAAATTAATTGAACACAACATAGTATACATGTTATATCTGTGGGAAAGGAAACAAATTAAGACCAAACAAGAGGCAGAGAACATTACAAAATGAAAAATCAATGGCTTTGATTATATCAAATTAAAAAGGGTTTGTACAAACAGAGGCAAATGCAACCAAAGTTAGAAGGAAGGAAACAAACTACAGAAACATTTTATAACAAAACTCTCTGACAAAGGTTTGATTTCCCAAATATATAATCAACTAAGTCAAATTTACAAAAAAATCAAACCATTCCCCAATCAACAAATGATTGATGGAAGGGACACAAATAGACAGTTTTTACACGAAGAAATCAAAACTATCAATAAGCACATAAAAAAGTATTTTAAATTCCTCCTGATTAAAGAAATATAAATTAAAACAGTGCATTGGCACATTACACCTAGCAGACTGGCCAATATGTCTGCAAAATGAAGTGATAAACGTTGGAGGGGATGTGGCAAAATTGGGACACTAATACATTGCTGGTAGAGTTGTGAATTGGTCCAACCATTCTGGGGGGCAATTTGGAACTATGCCCAAAGGGCTTTAAAAGACTATCCTCCCTTTGATCCATCCATGCCGCTGCTGTGTTTCTACCCAACAGAGATAATAAGGAAAAAGTCTTGTATGAAAACATTCATAGCCTCTCTCTTTGTAGTGGCCAAAAATTGGAAAATGAGGGGATGCCCTTCATTTGGGGAATGGCTGAACAAATTGTGGAATATGTTGATGGTGGAGTACTATTGTGCTCAAAGGAATAATAAAGTGGAGGAATTCCATGGGAACTGGAATGATCTCCAGGAAGTGATGCAGAGTGAAAGGGGCAGAACCAGGAGAACATTGTACACAGAGACTGATACACTGTGGCACAATCAATTATAATTAACTTTTCTACTAGCAACAACGCAATGTCCCAGGACAGTCCTGAGGGACTTATGAGAAAGAATGTCTCCATAACCAGAGAAAGAACTGTGGGATCAAGAATGCAGAAGAAAAACATATAATCGATCATGTAGTTCAATGGGAATATGATGAGGGTTTTGATGTTAAAAGATCACAAATAAGATAACATGGAAAAAGGTTTTAAACAATGATACATGATTAACCCAGTGGAATTTCCTGTCAGCTTTGGGAGGGGGACAGAAGAAAAATCATGAATCATCTAAGCATGGAAAATATTCTAAATTTTAAAAATAATAAAAAAGAAAATTCCTAATTAAGAGAACCATTTTAATCTTTATGTATGTTACATCAAAAATTTTCCAAACTATTTTTGGAAAATAATATTTTTTCTTTTTGTTTTTATTGTGAAATTAGTAAACACAAAGATTCAGAGCTCAGAGAAATGAAAAAGAAGAAATTGCTTAAAGCAAATAGAGCTTTTTTTGGAAGTGTGTACTAAATTTAACAGGCTAATACTAAATATTGCAAGGCTCACCTCTATCTTCTTTGGTATTTCTTTCTGATCCCCTTTGTGTGTGTGTGTGTGTGTGTGTGTGTGTGGTTTTTTAGTCTTTCATGAACACTTTCTTTCCCTAACTTCCTTTAACTCTGTTTCCCTATCACTTTCAATAATCACCCATTATTGTTGAAATCTGTGAACATTATAGTTGCTATTTCAAAGATATCTCTATATAAGGGAGAAATCTAATAATAATACATTTTATATATTATAAATAAATTCCCAAGTGATCACTTTGCATTTGATCATCTTGAACAACATTTAATATAGTTCTATGAACTTTAAAGCTTTATTTCACAGAAAAATAAAAAACCTAATTATTGACTTATTAATTAATACTAATTATTTAATAATACTTAATTGCTATTATTTGCTAATTAATTCTTTAAACCACTGTTGATATAAATGTGAAGCAGTGTCCAAATTGAAGTTTCCATTTTGTTAGGAGAGATAACATTTCCACTATTATTTATCTGGACCTATGGTCTTATTAATATGCAAGTTTTCTGCATTTACACTTATTCATCAGAATACATGTTTTGTTATAAGTTTCAGCGTGCTTGCACCTACCATGTATTTCTCTATTAGGGTCTATGTCATTCTTATATTTGTTTCTTCACAGGCTCTAGTGCCACATAGTAAAAACTGATAAAATGTTAATATTGAAAATGTGAGTCTTTGCTTTTATGGGAAGCTCAGGGTGGCTAAAAGAACACTGCAATTTCACTAAAGCAACCTGTCCTGATCTACCCTTAGTATTCAGTACTGGATCCAACTCATTGTCTCTTCGTTCTATCTATCCTAGATAGACATGCTGTTGGAGAGCTCCAGTCTGCTGCTATCCATATCTGTTGAATGACTATTGAAATATGGGCAATTGACAACCTTCACCTACTTAGTCTTTCTTTAGTGGCATGACAGAAGAAATTCTTCTAATTACCCATCTGTTCCAGGAGTTTCTGCAGTGTTTTAGGGACAAAGACTACATATAAGTTTATACCAAAATAGACACTTCCTCCCCACCACTACATTAACCATTATGTGTGGATATAACATTTTCTATCTTGGTATAATACACTTCTTAAAGCTATTTCAACAATGCTAGGGGAATGCTAATGAAGACATCTCATTTGCAGCAGAGCTCAGGATACTTTGCTTATGAACCCTCTTAGAGTGTGTACATGACTTTGAGACCACCTGTTCTACTAATGAATTACATGACAAGGTTGAATTGTTAGATTCTTTTGGAATGATAAGAGGAAACACTATGGCAATTTTTTTTCTAATTAAACATTTATTTATTAAGAGCCAATTATGTATAAAGCATTTGGAAAGATGAAGACAAAATGTTAAGCACAGGAAATGTCTTTCAGAAGCACAACCTAAAAGGGTAGTAAGATATTCACAAAATGTAGTAAGACACTTGGACTGAGAATTAGCTTTGGACTCAGGAAGACCTGAGGTCAGGTTTTGCTTCTGACATATGACAATTATATGTCATAAGGACTTAACCTCTCAGTTCTACAGACATCAGTCTAAGGTTTCTCAAATAATGCTGTGAAGCTGGTGTGTAAGTATTATTTTTATTCCTTCCAGAAAAATGAAGAAATGAAGTCTCAGAGAAGCTAATTATATTGTCTACAATCATCCAGATAATGAGTATCAGAGTCATGATTTGAAGTTAGGGAGGCATCAGGGTACTGTGGAAACAGCATTTGAATAGGAATTGATAGACACAGATTCTATCCCCACCTTTGACATAACCTCTGTTACTTTTGAGAATTCATTACCTCTGCCTCAGTTTCCATGTCTAGAAACTGAGAATATTGTACTTGATGAACTCTGAAATCTCTTATCCCTCTGGACTTAGCATTCTAGGGCTATGAAATCAAGTTCAGAGTTTTTTACCACTAAACCTTTCTGCCTTTCTTGGTCAGGTAGGTGTGTCTTATAGATAATGGGCAATATAATAGTGGAGATGTGGAGTTATCTGCTTTGGTAGTGTTTAATGGAAATAAGATTCAATAAATATCACATAAGGAGCCCCTATACCCTAATCTACACCTTCAGTTTCTGCTTCCAGCTGAGAAAGATCTGATCTTGGGGCTCATTAATACTCCACCAGACTAATCTAGTCAATCAGCAGGGCAGAGAAGAAGCCCCTTCAGAACAAAAAAGCCCAAACCCACAGATTCAGCAAATAATCAGAGGATCAATATTACAGCCAATGAAAGGGGGAAAGAAGGAAAGAATATAATTAAATAACAGAAAAATAAAAAAGAAAGTATAATCCAACACTTCTATCCAGGTAATGAACAAATTGCAAATGGAACAAATGAAGACCAAGGAACACAAAGGACAAATGCAGAAACTCCAATGAATTGGACTCAAGCTTTGGAAGAATTCAAAACAGAATTCAAAAAACAATTAAGAAAATCTGAAGACAATTAGGGAAAGAACTTAAAAAGCAAAATAAGTCATATGGAAACAGAGGCACATGAACTGAAACAAGAAAATAGTGTCTTAAAATCCATAATTGACCAGCTTGAAAACAAGGCAAAGAAAGTGAAACATGAGCTACAAAGAAAAACAGATGAGAGGAGAAGGATAACCAAAAAGCCAGGGATGAAATTCATTCTTTAAAAATTAGAATGCAACAACTATAAGCAAATGACTTCACTAGGTAGCAAGAATCTATAAAACAAAAATCAAAAGAATGAAAAAATGAGGAAAATATGAAACATCTCATTGATAAAACTACAGACCTAGAAAGTAGATCTAGAAAAGTCAATTTAAGAATTATTGGACTACTGGAAGATCATGAAAAAAGAAAAAGACTGGACATCATTCTAGAGGAAATTATTCAAGAAAACTTCCCCTACATTCTTGAGTAGTAGGGAAAAGTAGAGATTGAAATAGTCCATAGATCACCTCCTACATTTAATCCCCAATTGACAATGTCCAGGAATGTTTTAGCCAAATACAAGAACTATCAGACCAGGGAAAAGATACAACAAGATGATAAGAAGAAGCCATTCAGATATCATGGAACCATAGTTGGGATAACACAGGACCTGGTTGCACCCACATTGAAGGACTGAAAGGCATAGAATATATATTCTGGAAAGCAAGGGAACTGATCTATAACCAAAAATCAACTGCCCAGCAAAATTGAATATTCTTTTTGAGGAAAGTATGTTCAGTTAATAAAATAGAAGACTTCCAAGCATTCATAAAGAAAAGACCTGACAAATAGAAAATTTGATGCTCAAAAACAGAATTCAAGAGAATCACCAAAAAGTAATTAATAAAGGGAAAAAAACAAAAAAAAACTTTTTAAGGGACCCAATAAGTTCAAATGATTTGTATTCCTATAAGAAAAGGTGATGTTGGTAACTTAAAAATCATTAATATCATCAGGGGAACAAGAAAAAGCATACTTTGAGGAAACAGTGACAAACTGTATAAGATGAAATGTCAAAAATATAAATACATATATACATATGTGTTTATATATGTTATATAAACTAGGGGTAAAAAAGAGGATCATACTAAGAGAACTGAGACAAGAAATAAAATGGGGTAATTTTATATTACATAAAGAAGTGCATGGGGGAGAGGGGAGTAGACTAATACAATGGAAGGATGAAAGAGGTTGAAGACAGTCTCCAAGAAAATTTTAATCATTACAGTGGGAAGGGTCAGAAAGGTTCAAATGGAAGGAAAACCTCCAAGTCCAATCATCATCATCATCATCAACATTATCGACAACATCATCAACACTGACAACATCATCATCATCAACGACAACACTGTCAACATCATCAACATCAATATCAACATGTAACTATCCATCTTTTCCTGACCCAAGAAAGATTTTTGCTCTGGGGTCAACTTACTAGTATACCATGCAGAGTATTGAATGAATGCCAAAAGACATAAACTCTAGGCTTGAGTGCCACTATGTGTCCTTTGGGGGTAAAAAGAAAGTCTCCTTTTTCTTGGTCTCAGTTTCCTCATTTATGTATGAGTGAATTTTACCTGAATTCTGCATTAAGTTAATCAATTAAATAAAATAATAAACCAGGTATTAATAAGAAAAAAATACCTCTAAATAGAAAGTACTTTAAAATAAAAAAAAATATGTATCACATAAAGAAACCAGTGGGATGCGTATTGACTTAGAAAACCACAAATTACTATTAGCTACATTATACTGCATCTTTGTTTATTTTGTTAAATATTTTCCAATTATATTTTTATCTGATTCTGCCTCTGTCTGAGTATTATGGGTTGAATAATAGCCAAAAGATGGTATATTTGATATCTTTGATCCATGGGATGATAGTAATTGAAGACATGGGTAAGGTTTTGAGATCCATTGGAGAGAGGAGGGGTGAGAAACCAAATAATATCCAGAGAAAAACAACTTCCAAAACACTTAAACTACATATAAAATGAAATAGGAATCCTCAAGAAAGTCCAATACATTATTTAGCATCAACTGTTATTCTTTATTTCCCAGGGAAGAAGGAAAAAAAACCTAGTATTTTCCTATACTCCTCTCTGTCCTAAATAAGGACTTTGTAGAAAACATTAAGCATTTTCCCTCTTGATCCTTGCTTATCTATTGCAGATTTATAAAGAAAAATGTAAATGAGGGGTTCACAGTTTATATCTTAGGATTTTCAAATATACTTAAAAGAAATTTAGGTGGAAATTTAGAATTTAGCTGGAGAAAAGTGAACTACAACTCTTGGAGAGACCATTCTTTCTGCCATATTGAAATGCAGTTGTCCTATGAAATGCATTGCAATTGTCGTCTCTCCCACTCTCACTAAGCTGCAGTTGTTACTGACTTGTATAATATGATTATTAGGAAGCCTCTTTCACCCACCCTTTGATGATCAGGCGAATTCTCAAAACAACCCACAAATGAGAGATACAGCAAGACTTACATCTGAATGACATTTTATCGTACCAGAATCCCGCATCTGTAGCTGGGAGGGACCTTGGAGTTCAGCAAGAATAGTTAAGCTCATAAATATTTTAGGTGTTAGAGTTAGCATTTGAACCTCTGTTCTCTGACTCCTTCTGTACATTATTCTCATCATCATCATCATCATCATCATCATCATCATCATCATCATCAGAATGGCCTTCTCCAATTAACTGACCTCCTAATGCCTGATAAGTTACCAAGTATTTGCATAAGCAATACCCATTGAACACAGAAATGGCATACATGGGCACTTCCAGCTACTTTGTCATAGGTCAGTGTACTGGGAACATTCACATGGAGGGAAAAAAAGTCATATGTCTCTTCTTTTAAACGTAGACTTTGAAGAGTACTAATTGTGCATGAAAGAAAGAACTTTTATTCAGTTATGGTTTGGACTAGAGAGATTTTGGTCCCTTTTAAGGGATAGAGGTTAGTATGGCATTCGGAGGCAGAAAGCCTGTGTTTGGATACAAACTCTGAGTGATCTGGTGTTAGACACTTGACCACTGTGGGCTTTAAGTTTTATCCTTTGTAAAATGAGAGGTTTGGACCAGAAGACCTCTAAAAGTTATTTCCCCTTTATATGAATGATCCTATGAGTTCTGTGATTCTGGAGTACTGGAGCATAAAATACTCCCACTATATAGATGTTTAAAGACTACCTTGAGATTCATCAGGGAATTTGATGCTTTCACATGAGAAATATCTATCCATATACATATATTTCTGTATAGACTTATGAGAATATATGTGTATTGGTAGATATTAATGATCTCATAAATATAACTAATGAGGAATGGTTTCTCCCTGAAGTCTAGAATATTTTTTTCTCATTAGCACAAAAACAACAAAATAAAGCAAACAAACAAGAAAACAACCCCTTCCATTGTTAGATTCTGTGTTCTGGGCCTGGTTACTAAAAAAATCCTAAATTACTTTCCTTCACTAAGGCAATTTTCATTTAAAAAGGAAATCCTTTTCTTGATTTCATACAGGGAAAATAGTTTCATTTCAAAGTTGAATTCCTCATATTGGGGTAAAAAAAAACCAACTTCATTAAAATAATTTTTGCAGAATAAAACTCACATTATCAAGTCACACTGCCTTAATTTAAAACTTTTACCAGGAAGGATTAGTTTAGTGAGGACAGAACAAAACAAAACAAAATCAGAAAGTGCTTTTCCAAAAGCCTCTGAGGGAGGTATCTTTCTGTCTCATTGCACCTTGGGTTCAATTAGTTTCCTGTAGTGCAAAACTTCTTGGGTAAATGAAAATCTTTACTCATGCCTGTAGAGGAATTTGGCCTTCAGTTATCCTGATCTCCTTCTGATATTATTCTGAAACCGTCTATTTTGCAGCTTTTTTTTATTGCATACATTTAATGTTATTTTTTTCTTTGTTCTGAATCTATGTTCACTGACACTGGCTTACTGTAAGAGTGATCCTTCTCTATATTTCAAAAGACAGATTAAGTTTTCAGGTGAGGAACTATTTGTCTATTCTCTTCCTCAGACTGGTGTCAGAGATATCATTTCTAGATTGTTGAGAATTTCCATTCATTGAGTATGGGAGTGGGTGGAGGACTTGGTGGTCTTAAATATTTACTGCAAGTCCCAAATGATTTTAGAATATAAAATGCTCTCAGATGCTTTTGTTTCCCCTGGCTTCCCTGCAATGGTTATTTTCTGAGCAGCACCAGCTGCCCTGGTATCAAGCAAAAATACTTGCAAGATACTAGATTCCTCGAAAGAGGGGATTTCAGAGAACTTCTAAACAAATGTCTCATTTTACAGAGACAATCATGGATCAGGGAGGTTAAGGGATATTTATGACCCTTTCCATTGTTCATTAGGAGGTAGGATGTATGGGATAGAAACAAGATGGAATGAAACTTTCAATAAAATCATATAAAATATATATAAAAATGCATTTCATTTAGAGTACAGAGTATAGCAAATTCAAGGTTTATATCAAACCATATAGAGACACAGGTGTCTCCTTCAGGGAAAACCAAAACAAAATAAAGTATTTTGTCAACACTGATGTTTTGCTCATGCAGAGACATTTTGTATGAATGAGAAATAGTGACCTTCAAAAACCTTTTTCCTTAAAAATTCTTATAATCGTTTTCTTTGAAATTGATCTTTCAAGATTGTCTTCCCTGTAATAAAGCCAGTGGCATTACCTATTTCATGACATAAAAGGGGCATGAATGATTATGTTCAATTCTTGATGGAAAATGAACACAGCATATAGACCCTGATTATTTCAAATCATGTTAATTGCTTTACACTATAAATACCTAATGAAGACTTGATTTTACATGGATGTTTATTGCTTTGACTTTGGATTCTTCGATGTAAGGTCAATTTATTTACTGTATGTATAGTAGTATTATGGGGGTGGGGTATCCTTTGAACTTGGAGTTCCACAGAATCTATAGGGATCAATATTCCCAGATGTAAAACCAAAAATACCTAGAAGTAATATAATCCAATCCCCATATTTGACAGAGGAATCCAAGACAATTCAAGAAAGTTGGCTAAGATTACAGTTATTAAATGGTCAGAGATGGGATTTGAACTCATGTTCTGAAGCTCCAAAATGTACATGAGGTAAGACATACCTATACAACACAATATTTCTGAAGCAACAAAGAATAGTAGAAGCTCAAAATTTAAAGGGACCTCAGTAATCATTTAGTCCATTCTAATTAATCAAATAATGGGAGTCACTCTATTCAAAGACTCCCATTGGTGGGAGCTCATCTATTAGATTGTTTAAATTTTTGGACCTTCATTATAAGGTAATGTTATATCACTGAAAATGTGTAGACCTCTAGGTCAAGAAGATATAAATTAAAACCCTGCCTCTGTTACTAACTAGCTGTGTGATCTTGAGGCTTCTCAGAGATCTCTGCATCTGCCTCAGATGGAGATAATCCATTTGTGGCTTCTGTCTCTTCCCTGAGATCTCCCAGGAAGTCCTGTCATCCCCACCTCTAAGCCACTGGCTGGTGGCCTCTCTTTACAGTGTGTTTTCTCCAGGAGCATTTCTCAGATTAGATCTACCCCTAAAATTCCATTCTTAACCTCCTGCATTCACACATCCTAGCCATCCTCTTGTATGCTCCTGCTTCTTATGAGTGTAGTCTCTTATCCTCATGGGGCAGAGCATTATCATCTGCCATGGAGCTGGATGTGGAGAGAGGCTGCTTTCAATGCTCCAGCCACTGACACTTTGCCTGGATTCACTTATCAATGGTTAGACTACCCTGATCCTGTCTTCTGTTCTTCCTCAGGTCAATGATCTATACTTTTCTTGGCTTTACAGACCCAATTCTATATCCCTATTGTCATGATTTCTTACTTCCATCCCTTGCATACATCTACAATATTCGACTACCATTCTTCATGCCCTTTCCACTTTTCATTCTCTAGAATAAATGTTCCATAATTACCATAGTTAACAAGATTCCTTTCATCAGTATACATTTGTCTTTCCCTATTCCCTCTATCTTCTGGCTCTCTCTGAGCCCTCCTACCCTCCTGATGCCAAGGTTAACCCTTCCAGCTCGGGTTGTACTTTCACTAATACTCTCTAATTCACTGGTCATGGATAGAGGAGAATGAATATGCTTGTTCCACAATGTCACTTCCAGGCTCTCTTACTGCCACTATCACTGAGTGATCTCCTTTTGAGGTTCATCTCATCCAAATATATCATTCAATCAAAATTCTTGTCTGCCAACACCCAGAACATTGGAGTTGTATCCCTGTGAATTTAAAACATGGCTCATAGTCTTTCTTTGTCCCACTTGTGTCCTCATGCTAAAGGGATACCCCATACAAATTGATACTTTCTCAATACTTACCTAATTATTTACTCAGGGCAGTTAGGTGGTGCAGGTCTGGAGTAATGAGGACTTATCTTTCTGAGTTGAAATCTGGATTCAGACAATTACTAGCTATGACCTTGGACAAGTCACTTAACCCTATTTACCTGAGTTTCCTAATCTATCAAGAAAAGGAAAAAAAAGATCCTGATGCCAAGAAAACCTCTAATGGGGTCACAGAGAATTTGGCATGTCTAAAAATTAACAGAACAATAAATTCTCTATATTATTTTAGCTATGTTGAAAATTTTAATTCCATTTTGCCATCACCCACAACTGTTCCACTTGCTTATGAATTCTTAAATTCATTTATCAAATTGATCGTTTTTCATTCTCCTTCTCTTTCTTGTTTCTCAAAATCCTGCTTTTAGTTCTAACCATGATTTCCAAAAACTTGACCCTTCAATTTCCCCCCTAAAATGGCCACATTATTTTTTCTTCCCTTTCTTGTCCTCCTAGTGAAATAGTTCAGCTCTTCATAGTATTCCCTTTTGGAGTTTGTTGAACTCTTATTATATCAGAGGCCTTCTATTTGTCTATCCCCAGCACTCAATTATTCTTCTCCATTTGCTGCTCTTTGTTGCCATTTCTAGACTCTTTGACAACCACCATCACTAAATAACTTTTCATCTGAGGTTCATTCAATAATTTTTTTATTGTCCAAAGACCTCCAGGACACTCTCCTTCCTTTAGAATGAATAAGTTTGATAACTGACTCAAAGACTTTCTCTTCTCCTCTTGCCTTTATACTAGGGGAATTCAGGATATATATGTTTATACTCTCAATTACCCTAACTTCACAATGACTCATTCATTTCCCATAGCTATTTCTCCACTCCACTTCAGCAATAGACACAGTTGGTTATTCTCTTGGTCTAGCCATTCCCCACAAGTCTTAATCTCTCCCATGTAATAGCACTGCAATTGCTTTATTTGACCATCATCTTTTATCATTTTATCTTCCCTCTGACTCATGATCCATAGCCATGTTCTTCATGCTCACAGTGTTCTCCATTCCTGGCACCATTTAGTTCTTTCCCAGGCTATCATCTCAGTACTGACTAGCGTGTCTTCCCTTCCCAATCTTGCTTGATTCCTTTGTCAGTCATTTTCTACATTTAAGTTCACTGATCCTTAGCCTATCATCCATTGTGCCTTAAAGAGCCACAACTTTGGACTGTCTCTACAATTTGCTGGCTTGACTTGTATCCATATATTGCTGAATTGAGTTGAAAAAAAGCATCAAACCATGCTAATTGGGTCCACTATACATTATGTGCCATAAACTCAACTAGAGCCTCTAGGCAGTAAGGCAATTCTACACACTGTACATGATTCATTATCCCATTTATCACAATGGCCTCTCTAAAGATGTGCAACCCTCTGTATTCTCTAACCCACACTTTAAATAGAAGACATCTGATAACTCTCTACACAGAGGATTTAGACTCCCATTTGATGGGAAAAAATGAGCCCATTTGCCAAAAATGCTCTCTCCCCTATTCCTCTTCATTTCGTCACTTAGAAGCCTTCAAACACTATCTCCAGTTTACCTCCATTTGCAGGAAGTTATGACCTTATTATTGTTAAGGCAAAACCTTCTACATATGCAAATAATACCATTCCCTCTGGTTCATACCATGTTGCCTCTGTACCTTATTGTACTATTTCCCTAATCTTCAATGCCTCCCTGTAGGAGTTGTAGGCAACTACTCTCCTCCAAATATATTCTTGTGTCCTCCATTGATCTCTTGCTCTGGCCATCCCCACTATCCTATCATCCTTTATGTCCCTTCCCTTCTGTGACTAATCTTCTTGAGCAGACCTAGAGTCAGTGCCTTGACTACCTCAAGTTTCACTCTTTCCAAAAATGCTTTGAAGATGGGCTTCCCTCTAGCTCTATATCCAAAGTTACCAATATTATTACAGAGAATCCAGAGGTTTTTCCTCAGTCTTCATCCTTCTTGACTTCTCTGCAACTTTTGACACATCAGTAATTTTGTTCTCCTTGATGCTATCTTCTCTCTAGATTTTTGTGGCAAATTTCCTGGCTCCTCCATCCATTAGTTATTCACACTAACCCTGGGTGATCATCAAGATGGTATCTTT
Source organism: Monodelphis domestica (assembly GCF_027887165.1). Lineage (NCBI taxonomy): Eukaryota > Metazoa > Chordata > Mammalia > Didelphimorphia > Didelphidae > Monodelphis > Monodelphis domestica. Next base: position 23,233,640 of record NC_077234.1, read on the forward strand.
ATCCCTCTTCTTTTTCCCCTCTATACTAGTTTATGATCTCAACAGTCCCCCCCCTAGATTTAGCAATATATTCTCTATTTTTTCTATTATTGGTTCATTTCATTTTATTCCTATGTAGAGCATTTTCAGATCTAATTATCTAGGTCTAACTCCCTTCTTTACCATCAATCTATTAGATCAGATTGAAAATCAACAATTATCTCTTAGATATCTCAGTTGGATGCCCATTAACATCTCAAACTCAATATATCCAAAACATAATTCTTTATTTTTGTCCAAAGCCTCCCCTCTTATGATACTATGGGAAGATATTACTATTGATGGCATTACTATCTTCCCAGTCACCTAATTTTATAATCATGATATTGTCCTTTATTCCTCATTTTTGCTCACCCCACAAAGACAATCAAACACCAACTCTTGTCATTTATATATATATATATATATATGTATATATATATACATATATATGTATATCAAATTTTCTCCATTCATCACCTTAGCCCTTATACAGCTACCACTGCAGTGTAGGTCCTCATCATCTCACACTTGGGATGTTGCCTCCTGGGCGATTTCCCCAACTGTTTTCTCTCCCCATTCCATTCCATCTTCCATTTGCCTATCAATGTGATTTTCCTAAAGGTCTCACCATATTATTCCCCACCATCCCGCCCAATTAATTCCAGAATAGAACATAACATCTTACATTTGATTTTTAATTTCCCTTGACCAGCTGTCCTAGATCATTCCTGTATTTCTAGTCTTATGCTTTATTCGCCTCCTCATACTCTATGGTCCAGTGACAATGGCCAATTTGTAATTCTTTGCATACATTAAAGCATCCCCCAACTCCTTGTCTTTATGCCAGTTATCCCTTGTGTCTGGAATGTTTCCCACTCAGTTCTACCTCCTGGTTTCCTGGACTTCCAAATTCCAGCTAAATTTTTCTCTTTTGTAGGAGATTGATTCCTGGTTTTCCTTATTGCTTCTTCACTCTAAGACCTTCCGTGCACTGCATTCAGCTTATATTTTCATAGTTGATTTTGAGCTAGCTCTACCTTTTGAATATGAGGCTCTTTTTGCCTTTTTTTGTATCATCAACACTCAACACAAGGCCTGACCCATAGTAGGTGCTTAACAAATGCTTGCTAATGGAGATAATATACCTTTGACATAGGGCCTAGCACTTAGTAGGATCTTTCTTAATAAATATTTAATGACTGACTGATAATAATGGTCATCAGGAAATTAATTTCATTTCTCTAATCCTGAGCAGCCTCAGCTGTTGGATAGGAATTAAATTATTCTCAATGACTGTCTCATTAGTTTGTGAGGTTCAAAGAAACGTAAGAGCTTTGCAAAGTAAATGTTATAAAAATGCCAATTGTTATTTGTTGCCGTAAAAAGGATGGAAGAAGGGGCAGCTAGAGGGCTGGATGGATAAAGAGACAGTCTTGGAGAGGAGAGCTCCTGGTTCAAATCTGGCCTCAGATATTTCTTTGTTGTATCTGACCCTGAACAGGTCACTTAACCCTGATTGCCAAGCCCTTATCATGCTTCTGCCATTGAAATGATACTCAGTATTGATTCTAACACAGAAGGAAAAGATTTTAAACTGTGTCTTCGATTGATGAAAAAGGAAAGTAGAGGAATACAAAGAAGTTTCCTCGAATACTATTTTTCCTACTTTAAACATCTGACAAAACTGCATTACTCATTCCTATGGTAGGTTTTGCATCTTATGATGAAAGAATATATTCTCTTTTTGAGAAAAAAATCTCATTATGGTTAGGCATAATTAAAAAAATGACTTTTGGATGAAAAATTGGGATTCCCTTAAAAGGATTTGATAGAGAAGAAATAAAAAGAAAATTAGAATATGAAGCAGAAATAGTGATGAGACTATAGAGAAGCAGAAAGTAAAGTCAGAAGTTGATTTCCAAAGGGACTTTGTTGGGGGTGGGGAGGAATGAATACCAACCTTAAAAAATAATTGGAGGCTGTCAGTGGCAACCATGTAGGTTAACATTGTGGTTCAGTTATATAAAGGAGGGCAAACATTTTGTTATACAATCAGCTCTGGGGAAAAAAAAAAAGTTGAGAAAGCTTTTTTTTTTAACCCACAATTTTTTTTTTAATAAAACCCTTACCTTCTATCTTGGAATCAATACTATGTATTGGCTCGAAGACAGAAGAGTGGTAAGGGCTAGGCAATGGGGGTTAAGTGACTTGCCCAGGGTCACACAGCTGGGAAGTGTCTGAGGCCAGATTTGAACCTAGGACCTCCCATCTCTAGGCCTGACTCTTAATCCACTGAGCTTCCCAGCTGCCCCCCCACAAATATTTCTAAAGGGGAAGTGACATTTCCTTTTGACATTGACAAAAATGATTTGCCTCTGCATTAAATAACTTATTTGGCAAGTTCGATTCTTTTATTAAAATATAAAGTATGATGGGGGTAAATTTTTACAGGGAAGAGTAACAAAGATAGCTAATCTCTTACTGTTTTGGGACTGAGTTTTTGAATACTTTCTGCCAACACTCATGACTGAAGAGGATATTATATTTCAGGATATAAATGGGAAAAGGAAAAAAAAATATCCTAGTAATTTATGTGTGAAGAGAAGCATCAGCTCATCATACACTTCAGCTAAGGTTATTGAAGATATGCTCAGCTTAGTGACTTGAAAAAATAATTTTTAATTTTAATTAAAATTAAAATGTAGTATAGTCCTTATCTCAAAAGTGGCATGGTATTCTCTTCTTATTGGTAGAGATGCATGTCCTACTCTGTGTGAACAAGTAGGTGAGAGTGAAAGAGTTCCAAACCTCTTTGGTCCTTTTTGGGATTCTTCAAGCTTCAAGTCTGTGAAAATCCTCAATCATCAAACTACTTTAGGCACTCCTGACTTCCAGCTTCTGGAGGGAAGATGGAAAAGGGCCATGCCCACTTCAAGTTGCTTAGAAAAAAGACTCTGGGAAGAAGTCAGAGGACTTCTCAGTCTCCACCATGTTCCTAACTGTGCTCTCTTACTCCCAATTGGAGAACTCCTTCACTCTGTGTCATCTGGTATATATTCTCTGATGTATACCTTCTCTGATTTCTGTTTTGCTGTTTGGGGATAAATGGATGTCTTTGCTACTCACTGTGTGTATACATTGTAGAACCAGTATTTGGTGTGAAAAAGATCAAGTCTTGGCAATAAAGCTTTGGACTCTCATTTCTCCCAATAATTATTACAAAGTAATCAGAAGTTAGCTAGAACCTGATCATATCTTCTTGATTAAAATATTTAAGGGAGTAGGTGTAATTCCAATACAGTAGTCATTTTTTTTTCTGAGGAGAACAGACTGGTGACCTCTTACCCAATTTTTTGCTTCCCTTCCTAGCAGGACTGAGTCTCCCTCACAAAAATATAGAGGAAGGAGAGGCTAGAAATGCCTATGAATGGTACCCCAACACTAACAATCGTTTCATCTAAATCTTCATTTTATACATGAGGATACTGAGAATCAGAGATGAGAAATGCCTTGACCAACAACAAATAGGAGCACAACTATAAATGAAACACACATACCCCAAATCTCAACCCAGCTTTCTATGCCCTGAGGCTCTTGCTCTTCTGATTGTTTAATCAACAATTATTAATTTCATTGGTGTCAGAGGTTTGGGTATATCAACTTTGTCTAGCAAAGCAGATCAAACCCTCTAACTTAGAAATATGGCTATGAATGCTGATAACTTGTCCATTGTGGCAAAATTAAATCCCCAAATCACTAAAAGGACCTTAGAAAAACATTTTACTCTTCAAATCACTTTCTATTTATATGTATATAAATTTACATATTTCCATTATTATTGGATGTTGTTAATTATGTACATGTTATCTTTCCAATTAAAATATATACTCCTCAATAGCTCTTTCTTCTTCCCCTTCCTTCTTTCCTTTGTTCCCTTCCTTCTTTCCTTCCCTTCCTTCCTTCTTTCCTTTCCTTCCTTCCTTCTTTCCTTCCTTCCTTCCTTCCTTCCTTCCTTCCTTCCTTCCTTCCTTCCTTCCTTCCTTCCTTCCTTCCTTCCTTCCTTCCTTCCTTCCTTCCTTCCTTCTTGTTCTTGTTCTTTCTCCCACCTAGAGCCAAAAATAGATTGCATTGCTGGATATTCTCACAAGTTAAGAATATTTTGCAAAACAAACTCCTATCTTTAGCCCACCATTCCCCACAAAAAAGCTAACCTCAGACATATTATTGAGCCTATGGTTCAATGAATCAATGGGAAAACAGTGATTATGTACTTAATATATGGCATACTATGCTCTTGTGCTAAGCACTGGGAACAAAAGAATAAAGTAAAAAAGGTCTCTGCACTCAAGAAGCTTTTATAGCTCCTTCTGTGGTATCATATTTTATAATAATTTTAGGATTACAGTTTGATATTTTGCTTTTACCAGACACTGCCTTCCCTTCCTAGCTCATTCTTAGCTCACTGTAACTCCAAAAAAACAACAAAACTTTTAGATCTGAGTTTAGCATCTCTTTTATGTATGGACTCTGCAGGAAGACAGAGCAATGGCCACAGGTGCCCCTTTCAGGCCAAAAGGCAACACAGAAAAGAAGAAAACCAGCCAAGAAAGTTGCCCATGGCATCTAATGGTTCGTTGTGTTGTTTATTTGCAAAGCTGAACAGCAGAGGTGAGCATCAGTAGGCATTAAATTGCCTCTGCCAACTGTAGGTTTGAAGATGACAAAGCCCTCAGGTCCTCATCCCTTCCACTATACTGTCGTACATTGCTTGTCTGTCTATAGAAAAAAACAGCCGTTCTATGACCACTTTTAGTGACCTTGAACAGTAATGATTTCTTTTCTCTATTTAAATTTTTGTTAAATGACAGACAGAACAGAAGAATTGAAATCACGCCCTATAACTCTGAAGATAACTACCCTCTCTGAAGAGAGAGAGACAGAGACAGAGAGAGACACACACACATACACAGAGAAAAAGAAAGGATGGAAGAATTAGAGAAATGAAGTGAGAAAAAAGACAGAGAGGGAGGAAGGAAGGGAAAGAGAACAAAATAGAGGCAGAGTCAAATAGGCAAACAGACAAGTAGACATAGAAGGAGACAGTAGAAGAGGGAGAGAAAAAGACTAACATGAAAAAATTATAAAAGGAGAATAGGAAAATAAAGAGAAAAAGTAAATGCTAATGGGAAGTATTATTGAGTAGGGGAAAAGGCACCAATTTATAAGCATTTATTAAGTGACTTTTATGGTAGTAGTCAATGTACTAGAAAATAGGCACCCAAAGACAAAAATGAGACACTCCCAGTTTACAAAGAAATTGCATTCTGTGCCATAACCTACTAAAAAGTCATGTTATTGAACAGGGGGAACATAATATAGATGTCTTTTCAAAAGGGGTGAATTTTCATCCTGTCTAGAATAATTGCCTCATGTAGAATCTCTGATGAATTACTTAAAATCCTTTGAGTCTCAATTTCTACACCTGTAAAATATGATAACAAGGCACTTTAAATGTTAATGTAGTATGGAAAAGTTAATTACTACTGATTGTTATTTCACCAAAATAACTACTTGGACCAAGATATTGGTAAAGTCTGTTGCGTTTAGGTGAGAAAAACTGCAAAGCTGAAAAAGTCATGGTCTGAGTAGCAAAGAGAACAAAAATGAGCATCACTAACTTCTACTGGTCCAGAGCTGGTTCACTGATTTTAATTCATACAGCTATCAAAATATGATAGATCTTAGTATAACTATGTTTTTAGTACATTGTCAATAAATATATATGTATATATGTATGTATGTATGTATGTGTGTGTATATATATATATATATATATACACACACACACAAGTATTTCTTCCACATTGCTACATTCATGGTTTTGATACATTGTGGACTAGATTAAGAAATTATATTGGAATTTGGGGAGGGGTTTGCAGGAGCTACAGATGACATGGGAAAAGCCAATAGATAACACAGAAAATGTTTAGAAAGGTATAATTTGTTTTTAAAATTAAAATTAGTAAAAAAAGTTTGCAAAAAGAACATAAAAGCCAGAAGAAGACACACAAAGGCTAGAAATGTAGATATGCCTTAACATTGACCTACATTTAACCTATGGCCAAATACTAAACATAAAGTTCAAAACAAGTTTGTATCAATACCCCATATAAAAACTTTAAAAATTCAGACTTCTCTAGTAAGAAAGGCCAAAAAAATTTACACAAATTTTCCAGGTGGTAAGGGCCCTTTTCCCCTACCCCTCTGATGTAGAAGGGATTATATATTATATATTAAATATAATATATTATATTTGTATGTGGGAATAACCCAGACACACATGAGTAAAGAAACACATAAATGCAGAATATTCACAAACATGTCCACATTGAGAAAATTTTTGAAATTCAAATCTGAATATTTTGTGTATTGGGTGTATATTTAAAAGCTTTCCCATCAATTACTATCAATTTTTCCTCATTCTTCCTAAATGATCAGTCGACTCCTCGATACCATTTTGTTCATATTTTTTATAAAATCGCATTGGAGTACAGTTTCTCCTTCTGTATAATGTAACCAAAACATAGCCAACATTTATCTTTCTTTTGGCTTTGCATAACCTGAAGCTTTAATTCTTCAGAGCCTCTGGCATTACATAGCTCAGAGTCATATAGCTTCAGGATTAGGTACAGTTTCAGGATCGATATTATTACTAAAATAGATAGATAGTTCTTTGTTCGTAAAGATACTGCCAGCTGAACCACTCCTCAGGCTGGTCCAGACATACCTAGAGCTTGGACATACACCTTAGAGATAAAATGAAACAGGTCCAGAAATAAACAAAAGGAAAAGAGAGGACTAGATGACATTTGTATTTTAAATCACTAAATAGAAAATACTGGCATAATCTGTCAACATCCTTGTTGGAAACAGTTCAATTCTCATCTCATTAGTGAAAACCAACCCAGCATTACAGCTGTCTAATGAACCTTTGACGTGAAGAATGAAATTGCCTCTCCAATCATTACTAAATGTTACAATAATTCCAGTAGAAATACATTAGAATTTCACTATAGCATCATTTGATAAATAGCAGAGTAAGGTATAAAGTTAATCCATTTGAACTCAATCCAAATGGGGTTGTGCAGTAATTTACCAAAGGCATCTCATTTAGGGAGGCACACTGGTATACCAGGGGGTCAGTCAGACTCAAAATCTGGACAACCTGGGTTCAAGGCTGTTTTCTGGTAAATACTGGCTGGAGACCTTTTCGCAAGTCATTGAAACTTTCATTTCTTTATGTAATTCTCAAAGTAAGTTGCAGAGCTGAAGCTATTATTTGTTTTCCTTCTTCTGTTATCTATGCCTTGTGTCAATGTTTGGTATCTTCATTGCTCCCAAATGGGAAGAGCCAATTTGGTAGTAAAGATTAATCTGGGGTGATGATTAGATAGAGATGATAATGATGATGATAATGGTCATAGTTGATGAGGTTTTTTGAGGGGAAATAATACATTTAATAAATGAAAAATTGTAAATTGCCTCACAATCAGATTTATTTTTTTCTGATATTGAGAGGAAGCCTGGCAAGTTGACATGGCTAAAAATCTGTCAATGAAACTTATTAGCTGAATCAACCATAGTCAAGTCACTTAATCTTCACAATAATGAAGTTAATATTACCAGTAATATCTTAAATGGTAGTTTTGAAGTAGAAATGAAATAATATATATTAAGGAATAGCCATCCTTGATTTATGGATATGGATAAAGAGTTTAGAACAAATATATTTGTTCTAGGAATACTGATAATACTAACCTGGATAATAACAGAATCACTTAGATAAAAACGTTTTAATGGAGACAGAGATTGTCCTGAGCAACTTAGTGAAAACTATTCCTCATATTCATGTGCTGAGTGGACCTGTTTGAAGACAAGAACATAGATTGTGTTAAAAATCACTGAAGTGAATTGTCATCCATTAATTCAGTTATTTATGATAATTTTCAGAGATGTGATGGATATAACGAATATATTTCTTGATTTTTACAGCATCACTTAGATATGGATCACTGCTCATAAGGAGCCATTAATTTGAGGTATTGGTCACTGTAGGAAAGGACTGGATCAAGATTGGTAAAGAATTAAGACCAAAAACGCCCAGGAGTCAGAAGAAACCATTAGCCACAAAACAGAAAGCGAAAATAGCGAATGTTAAAACATACTATTCAATTTTATTCATAAATCATAACTTATTCAGCCATTCCCTAATATATGAGTAGCCTCTCACTTCATAAAGCACAATAGAACCCAAACCTTAATTCACATAGCATACCATACAATAATTTCACATAGCATAATTTGTTCAGACATTCCACTATTGCAGAAAACCCCCTTAAATATTCTTTTATAAATCCACCACAAAAGTTCTGCAGAACATTCTGAGGACCTTCCTGTACAGTGACTTCATGAGTGATAGATAGATAGATAGATAGATAGATAGATAGATAGATAGATAGAATGATAGATGAAGAAGAAATGTGTGGGCTATCCTTCACTTATCTCTTATCCTCACTACTTCCACAAAATCTTATTCTGCTGGCTAATCACAGTAATAGGTTAACTCTACTGTGTCCAAGCTGTGCCACTAGAGGACAACTTTAGACATTTCTTTGCAGCTGGAAAGAATTTGAATTTGTAGTTAGATTTGTTGACATAGGTCTACCTTCGGAGTGCCAGCTTAGCAAAATACTGAGAGGTCTATTATCAGCAGTCCAGTTGCTTGGTTGTGATTCTTCTGTCATGGCAATTTTCCAGGAACAAACAAGCACATTTTCCACTCCCCCTAACAACTATTTTTTTTCTTTTTTTACTTTGCTTTTCAACTAATCCCAAACAAGTTGGCACCATGGTATAACTGGAAGACCACTGAAATGAAAGTGCCAAGATCAGGGTTTGATCCATGGTTCTGCTACTCACTAGCTGAATGACAATTAGGCAAATCACTAAATTTCTCATCTATTAAGTAGAGATAATATTAATAACACAGGGTTGCTATGAAGGGTGTATTCTGTAAACTAAAAACACTAAATAAATTTGAGATAATCATTGCTCACACTGAAGCCTGTCTTTCCTCCAATGAATGTTCTTCACAAGCCAGAGAATAGCAAAAGGGAACATAGACAATTCTACTCTCAAGCTGTTTCCAATCAACTCTTAACAAAGCAATGCCTTCCTCTAATTGTCAGTGCCCTCTATCTCTAGTTACCTTTTTTCCACTAGAAACATATATTGAGGAATGGATGAACAAATTATAATTTATGAATAAAATTGAATAATATGCTTTAAGAAATGGTGAAAGATCTTTTCAGAGCATTTTAAGAAGGCATATCAACTGATGAAAAGTGAAATGAACAGAATTAGGAAAATTGATTTATGATAAACATTAAAAAAAAGCAAATAACTTTGAAAGACTTAGGAATTCTGATCTACATGGTGACAAATCTCAATTACACAGGATTTGGGATGAAACATACTAGCCACATCCAGATAAGGAAGCAGTAGACTCAGAGTACTGATTGAGGAAAAAAAAATAATATGGCCATTTTGGAAATTTGTTTTGCATTTTGTTTATTTCTTTCCTTGGTGACAGGAGGAAAAGTGGCTGGGAGAGAAGAAGGACCCATAAACAGAATAAAACTGAATAGTTTAAAAAGAGAATAAGCTATAGAAAGAAAAGAAAAAATAGGTAATTTCAGAGAAACCTAGGAAGATTTTATGAATTTAAGTGAGCAGAACCAGGTAAACAATTTATGGAAAAAGAACATCATGAAGACAAAAAACTTTTAAAAACTTAACTGATTAATATATTGATCAAATATGATTTGAGAAGACTAATGATGAATGATTATACCTACTTCCTGACAGAGAGGTAATGGACTAAACATGCAGAATGATGCACACACTTTTTTAGTGAATTATTTACCTTAATTATTCATATGAATTACAAGTTTCTTCCTATCATCACCATTATGGTTAGATGGCAGAGAAAAGAAGCATTTGTTTATGGAAAATAATTAATAAAAATAAAGCAGGGAGAATGTAAAGAATGAAAAAGAAAGAAAAGATATGAATAAAAATTGCTTAGGGAGGTTAGGAATATATGGGTCATAGTCTCTTCCTTTGATATAAACATGTTTCCATTAAAACATTTATATATCCACATATATCCTATTTGTGGATATATTTCAAGCAAAGGACATTAATTTGTATTGTGTCATAGATCCTTTTGGAAGTGTGGTGAAACCTGTGGACCCTTACTCAAAGTCATGATAGTCAGATTTTTAAAAATATGATAATTGAATTAAATCATGTTTTTATTAGTATTTAGTGATAAAGAAATTATTATTTTCCATCCAAGATCATGGATCCTCTGTAATCTAACCATGGACACCTTAGGAACCTAAATAGGCCAGATTAAGAACCATGGTATAAAGGAAAGAAAAAATGGATTTCCCTCCTGGTTTCTTCTTAGCCCAATGCTACCCACTGGGTATATCATAAGATCTTAATTGTGCAGAGTGACCTAAGCAATAGTGGCTTTTAAAATTCATTCTCCTGGTTTTTTTATTTCATGTTCTCCTAACAGATATCCTATTATAGTAATTCTTGTCCTTCTTTTCATCATAGTTGTGAATCATGAAAGCAAATTGATTGTTCCTTTCCCCATTTCTTACTTTTTGCTGTCCTTCTTGTTCTTACAATAAAAACTTGTACTAGATTTTATTTTTTTTATATTCTACATGCAGGCTTTTTACCCAAAAAATGGCTTTCTACATGTCAAAGAAAAACAAATGTCACTTCTGTTTGCCATTTCATTGGCAAACTACCAGACTTCAAGACTGGAAGTCCTTAGTTTAAGATCTGACTCTAACACAACTTAGTTGTGTGAGCCCAAGCAAGGTGTTTCATCTCTCATTTCTCCGGACAACTCTCTAAGACTACAAATTATAGAAAAGACACTGTCCTATTTTGGTAAAATGGGTTTGCTCACCTGGAAATTCACTGCACTAATGAAAACACAGGTCTAGTCCCTTCTATATCCCTGTCCTGATTGATTTTCTATTCTTATCCTTAGCCTTATTCTTACCTTTACCTCTATAGTTATTCTTAATTTTATCCCTGTCCCTATCCTTGTCCTTATTAATTTTCTCTTTTTATCCATATCCCTATTCTTTTTAGAGTACTTTAAAATTTTTATTTAATTAGATGATTTAGACTCTTTTTCCATGGTTACAAGACTCATGTTCTTTCCCTCCTCTCCCACCACCCCCTTCCCATATCTGACACACAATTCCACTGGGTTTAACTTGTGTCATTGATCAGACCCATTTCCATATTATTGATATTTGCACTGGGGTGATAGTTTATCATATCCCTATTCTTATCCTCATCTTTATCTTTATCTCTATCCCTGCATTTATTCCTTGCCTATTCTTGGGCATGAGATATTATAGGAAAAATCAATCTCTGGTCAGCCTGAGAAAACCTTTTTTTTTTTAAGCTAATGAGTTAAACAATAAACTGGATTTTCTTCCTTGTCAAATGAAAGCAAACCAATCACTGCCTATGTGCTAGAGGGATCTGGTGTGCTGGCATTGGCTTTCCCTCTTGGATACAATGGTTTGAGACTGGCTGCCATTTAAATTCTTGAAACAGAATGGACTAGATCCAAGTGGCATGATTGGTGCAGTCAGTATAAGTTTATTAGAGTGCCTGGGGCTTGCCCTCAGTCTTGAAAGAGCTATTGCTTAAGTCTTAAACAATCTTTATTGTTGTGCAAGGGAAGGAGGCCTCTAGCATCCATTTTTTGCTGATATTACTGTAATAACAAAAGAAAGAATGAAATAGCAGGGGAATGCATGATTCTAACTACTGAGCTATTAGAAATACTGAATATGTTTGGTTCTATTTTGATTTTTCCCCCCTGAGGAAAAAATGAGGCTAAATGCAAAATTTTCATTATTAACATTTTAGTGTTTAATCAATGGAATATTAGAGAATGCAAATGCATTTTGCTCGACCCCCTTGCTGTGCAGAATTGGCATTGAAAAAATATTTCTGATGCTTTCATTGGGCACAAGATGGCACTTCGACTTCAGAGATCAAATAATCTTTATGAGGCTTCCCTTTGCAAATAAAAATGATGCTGGAATTTAGAATCTTAAAGGAGACACCTTATTTAGATAACGGTCAACACAAACAAATTGGCCATGCACTGGGGAATATGTTTGCATTGAGATGCATGATTTTTGTGGATACACATTGGTGAAGTGAGATTTTTTTTTCTACTAGGTATGAAAATGGAAATGTAAAATGAATTCTATTTTATTTTTCCCACGTGAATGAAGCCAACCACCACCACCAACAGCTTAGAGTAAAATATATACAGATAGTCAGAAATTCATGTTACCCCCAACACCATATAGTTAAAAATCTCTTATTTTGAACTTGATGAAATTGTTTCCCTACATTTAGGTTGGTTTCTGTTACTCTCATTCAAAATACTACGTCTGTGTACTCTTTCTGGGTAATGTAGCATTTCTGTCTTTTTTGTAGTTGTTTCCTGGGCAGAATCCTTTAGAACTGACTCTCTTTTCATTCACGTGCCCCATAATGTTTCTGTATGACTGCACTCTATTATTGGTTCTTCTATCATCCAGCACTACTTAGATATTCTCTTGATAGAGTACATTGTGTTTTGTCTAACTGAAGATGCATAACTCTTGTCAGTCACTCTCGCCCATCTTACTTTCCTCCTTTAAGTGAAAATGGTTGTTCATAAGATGTTCCTTGTTCTTCAATCAGCTGGAATATTTCCCTCTCCTTGCCAGGGAGTGCATGATATTTTGATCCTTTGGAAGGTATCTGCTATGCCATTCCACCTTTTATATATGTTTTCCTATTATATGTGCACCTTTTCAAAATCCAGATTGTTGTGCATCAGTAAGCAGGCTTAGGGTGGAAATTTCTTGGGCACAAATAAGTTAAGTGTGATTTATAGGAAGCTATTGGCATGATTGAAACACATTAAATTTATTTCAACCAACATTTATTAAACACCGAGTCTGTGTAAGATTAAAAGTAACAAACTGCAGAGGATAGAGAGCTGACTGCAAAACCAGGAAGATGGTTTCAAATTGCGTATCTGATCCATACTGGTTAAGTGATGTGGGGCGGGTCATGCAAGCTTCTCATTGCCCCCATTCAATGCTTTAAGGCTACAGGTCACAGAGAAGGTGACAATCTATATTTAGAGAGGGAATCTCCTCACCATAATCTTCCTTTTAGCAATAAAATGTGAGGTCTTATCTAGAATTTAAAGAAAAATGTATCATGCTAGGCAAAAAGGATAGAAGAACAGAAATAAAGGCAACCTATTATTAAAGTTAAATTATATACTCTATGAACATGGTTACAGATAAAAATGTTGATTTAGTTATTTATAAATCATCATCATCATCATCTTCATCATCATTACTGTCCTTGCTCTAAGGAACATTATATTCTGCACTCAAACAAAAATACTAAGTCTTTGATCATCATATTTTATTTATGTATTTATCTTATAAAACTCCTTACCTTCTGTCTTGGAACCAATACTGGCAGAAGACTGGTAAGGGCTAGGCAATGGGGGTTGAGGGACTTGTCCAGGGTCACCCAGCTGGGAAGTGTCTGAGACCAGATTTGAACCCAGGACCTCCCATCTCTAGACCTGGCTCTCCATCCACTGAGCCACCCAGCTGCCCCCTGATCATTATATTTAGTATTGAGCCAATATTTATTTTCACTCTTAGGGATGAAGACCTAGAAGGGACCACAAGTGCAGACAATTTAACCAGTTTTCTTGGTTACATATGAAACAATATACAAAACCCAGGGCGACTATTATTTTAAAAGTGTTCCAAGAACTCCAGGGAAGGAAATTCTTCAACAGTTTCAGTGATCCAAACAAATTCCTACTGCAAACTTCAGAGGATAACAAAAAAGACAATATTTAATATCACAAGGAAACTTTGGACTCTGTAATGATCCATATTGAGAATCAATCAAGGATGTATCTGAGGAAGGAAGAGAGGTTGATGAAGATGGCAAAGAACCTTCAGATCATGCTGTATTATGGCAATTTGAAGGAATTCAGAATATTCAACCTGGAAACACAAGGAAGAGAACAATTGTCTTCAAGTATTTTTGAGAGCTTGATATGTGTATTAAGGATTCATTTTTTTTCCTACTTGGACAGAATCGAAAAATAGAAGCAATAACTAGAGTTGAAAATAATTAGTTTTATATTTGATATAAGGAAAATATTTCTGACGATTAAAGTTATTTGAACAGGGACTGCCTCAGGATTCAATACATTCCTCGTCCCTTGAGGTCTTCAAGTAAAAGCTGAATGGACTACTTGGAGACAGTGCGGGGTAGCTCTAGAGAGGATTATGGCTCAGATATAGTTAGACTAACATCTAATTCGCTGTATAAAATCAGCTCATATTATTATAAAGTTAGCTCATAAAGACTCATCTTTAAGCAGAGTAGTTGTATTTTCTCACAAAGAATACTCCACTCTCTCCATTCACTTGAACCCATTGAGAATACAAATCTTATCCCAGAGAGTCTGGTTGTGATTCTTAATTACTTCATCTAAGAATTCAAGAGCAATGATTACTTAGAAGGTGGATGCTTGGAGTTTCGCTCTCCTGAGGATAGATAACTACATGGAAAGACAAAGTATATTTACTAGATCACTGAATTTTCTAGAAAAATATTAATTTGAATCACAATAAAAGCAAGATGCTTTTCTGAGATTGATTATATGGATATAAAGACAGATATTAATATAAATATACGGCAACATTATAGATAACTTTTGTTAAAAAAATTAGGTGTTAAAGTGCAATGGATAAAGCAGTAGTCTCCAAGGCAGAAGACCAAGGCTCAGGTCTTGCTTCTGACACATATTGACTCTGTCACCCTGATCAGATCATTAAATTATTCCATTCTTATGGGAACTTTTTGGGACTAGAAACTGCAGAGGATGTATCATACTCTATTGAAGAAGGAAATCTTTTCACCCAGGAATTCTCTATTTTTATTAATTCACTGTTTTGGAACTTAACTATACACACATACACAATCTGTTTGTTTTTCTATGTATATTTGCACACACATATTACATTTATAAATGTATATGTACATACATGGACAATTATGTTATAGGGAATTTGAGACATATGTATAATATATACATGTATCAATTAATATATAAAGGGGGAAATTATGTTACAGGTGATTTATAATTATAAAAATACATAGTATGTGTGAGAAGCAAGACCTGAACTTAGGTCTAATTTGTGTACACACACACACACACACACACACACACACACACACACGGATAACAAACTGCTCCTGCTGTGCAAAATCCAGCCCTCTACTCATTTTTGTACATACCATGAGCAAGAAAGGTTTTTACACTTAAGTACAATAAATATTTAAATTTTTCAGAAGCACATTCTCAACTCATGGGCCATGCCAAGGAGGAAGGAGGAGATGATTTTGCCCATTGGTCATAGTTTGCCAATGCTGGGTTATGACATAATATATGGAGCAATGTTTAAAGAATTTTAATGTCCTGGTATATTTGCTTTCTCCCTCATCAATGTCAACTATTTTTAAAGTGTCATTTCGGTTTCTCTATCTCTTTGTCACTCTGTCTTTATCTCTGTCTCTCTCATCTCTCTGTGGATTTGAGGGAAACAATAGAAAAAGGAAAATGTCAGGATCAAGGGTATAGGAGCAAAATGATGTGTTTTTTGAAAAAAGGATCCCAAAATCAAGTGATGGGTCAGAGGTTATACTTTTCCTATTCCTCAACTTTTCCTAGAGATGAAGACATCTTATTTAGATTGAATATTCATGTATCTAAGCTTCCATATCTCCAATAAAAAAGGTAAATTTTCATTGAGACATTAGATCTGGACAATGACAGGTACATTTCCCCTAAAATATTTCGTACATATTTATTAATGTTACTGTATGGTAATCATCTTAGGATCCCTTTTAACTCAATTTGGTGAAGTTTATTCATGGAAACATGACAACAAAATTTGGGGCATGTTGGTTATGATGTTTTTCCATTGTGATATGGGCAGATTGTGAATCAAATTAGTACAAGGAAAACTCATATCAATGAAATTGCATTTACTCTGAGATATGAATAGACTGCATTTGATGACTTAAAGAATTTTTACTTGATGTAGTTAAAGATATTGTTAAGGTAGATTCATGGAGCATAAAATAGAAGACCATAATGAAATCTAAAGGCAATAAAATTGGGTTTAGCATACTTTCTCAACTAATGAGTGGTCTGAATTTATAAAGGAATTAGCTTTATTTATAACTATTAGAAAATTAAAGAAAGAAAATTATGTTGTTGTTTTCTACCTAATTATAAGCAAGTCCAGTTGCATGCTTCTATACTAAGTTATAGCCTATATCTATAAATGTACATAATACAGTCAATATAGAAAATTATATTTTTTTAAATTAAAGCAAAGATGAGAAGACATATAAAATTAGGTTCAACATAAAAAGAAACTTTTCAAGGAATATTTTTAATTCAATTTTATGTAAAGAGTTTCTATAAAATGGAGAAAAAAGATTTTCTGAAATTTTAGCATAAAGTATTTCCTGTATTTGGCCTAATACAGTGTTTATCTTTTTTTGATTGCCTCCTGGAGCAAGATCTTAATCTTTTTCATGTGTTGTGTACTATATAACCTCAATGAATCCTTGAAGGGCTTTGCAAAACAAATGTCAATGCAACATCTATTCTAATAAGGGTTCTGTTTAGCTTACATGCCAACTCACCATTTGTAAATTTCAAATGTAATCTCTGATTTTATTTCTGCCTTTTTTCCCCTTTGGGGACCAGTGACCATACTTAGGGAACACTGGCATTATGTGAGCACTAAAATAGGAGCACTTTGTCAAGCTCCTTTTTGTAGACATACTTAAATTGTTTGAGATGAATACATAGAAAGCAAGATTCTCTCTATACATAAAGTATTCCCTAATAATAAATTTAAAGGGAAATAGTGTACAACAGAAAGAGATGTAAATTTCTTATAAGATATAGGTTTAACCTATGATTCAGCTTAATTATTTTTGTGTGTGTTACCTTGGGTAAGTGACATACTCAGTTTTCTCTTTGCTAAAAAGGGGATGATTATTTAAATTTTACCTAATGATTTTTTTTAAATTGCTTTAGCTGTCTAGGATTTATACATGCATACTCTTATGGTCTATAAAATTCAATGCCAGGATTTTACTGAAAAGGGATAAATATATATTTTAAAAGGATATTAACTCACAAGGTACCTCTATACCTGTATCCACAACATTTAGTCACCCTAAGTAAGGAATGAATTTTTTTTTGTGAACATTGAGTTCAAATAAGAACTCTGAAAATAATTCCCACTGGATGCAATCTCATATCTCATCAATAAAAGAAATCAAATGCCTCCTCATTTTCATAAAAGACTAGTCTAGTCTACATCAAAACAAATGTCGATTTTACTATATTTTTGTTGCCCTCATCTTTCCTTTGGTCATTTTTGCTCACTTGGATTCAAGTAATATTCATGTCATGAGGTTTAACTCATGACATTTTCTGTTCTTAGAGAGGGAATTTTGGTTTCATTGAGACACTGGCCAATGCCTGTGATGTTGAAATAGACTTTCAATGTGGGTGCCCACAATCCTGCTGACCCTAGGGAATCTGTTAGTTTTTAAAAAATACATAGCAATGTTGCCCAAGAAATTGGTAGTGGTGCTGGGGAGTGAATTGATGTCCTACTGTCCTCTCAGTCGGTACTGCCTGATTTCTGCAAACTCTGCCCAAAGTTGAAGAAGTGATGGTTTCTCAGGTATTTCTAAATCAATCCCATTCTGCGATGCTCTGAAGGAACAAGAAACTTTCAAGTTTGGGGTATTTTAGCAATGTCTTTGAGTTCCCCACTACAGCCCAATAAGAGTATGATAGACAGGGAAAAGAGAGAACAAACAAGATGGAAGAGAGAAAGCTCCCTTGTTCCACTGGACATGTTTGAAAATCTTCAACAATGCACAATACTGTATGTTAAGAAATTGTCTTTGCTATATGACTGTAACATAATGGTATTAGCACACACATAAGCAAATATGAGTTCATTACCATTCATTAAGCATTTATAATCGATTAAATATTAATCTGAAGAAATTAAAGAAATGTGAAAAGTTTCCTATGAAGATACCTGGAGCAAAAAATGATAAACTGCAACAAGGAAGATATTGATTAAAATTATGTCAAACACCCATATATACAATGAAGCAAAAACAAAATAAAATGCCTATAAAACGAGTTGTTTGTATGACACCTCAATATATAGATATTTGTTTTGTTATTGTCTTCTCCAAGGAGAAGCCAATAGTTGAAATCTACCTATGAATAATGGAATTTATGATTTTGTTCATGCTTTATTTGTGTTTGTGTTCTTGAATGTGTTTCTTATTGATAATTACTGTTTAGAATTAAAAAGGAAATAATTTCCTTTGATATTGAATTGAAGCTTTATTTCCCTGATATTCTACTATAGAAATCCTTTTTGTGTCATAAATAACACAACCAAATTTTTATTTATTTTAATTTTCATGTCCTTGGAGACCATTGAGTTGTGCGACTCTATTTCCATTCTTGTAGCATGTAGGACATGTAGCAATCATGAAGACAGAATGGCTCAATGGACCAAAAATCATTGCGGGGAACTTCACCTAATTATGTCCTGAATGTAAAGTATAGTTCTTTTCAGAAGACAGTTCAAATTTTGATTATCCATACTCTCCTTCAAAAAAAATCTGGAAATACAAGAAATAGTTTTGCATGTTCAATCATTTTGACTTCCTATGACTACAAGTTGTAAAATATAATTTAGACTTTCAATCCATGCCTCAGGTGTCTCTTATTTGAGATGACACCTCAGTATCCCAGGAAACTCACGAAAATCTAACTAAAATGTATTGCTTGACCTACATTAGCAGAGGATTTTCACCATGCCAGTTACCTGCACTGATGGAATCACATTTCAACCTACCTTTACCTACTTCCACACCAAAATAAATTGACTGATATCTGAGAAAAGATAAATGATGCACAGACAAGTCTATGATGATAAATAATATTTCCTAAGTGAACATTCTCCTCTAAGATTGCTATTCTTTCTTACTTGCAAGAGTGGCTCTGAACCATTGTTCTCTCTTTACAACTTTTCACTCTCTTTGTTGCTCAGTTGTTCAATTGTGTCTTACTCTTCCTGACTCCATAGACCAATTCATGCCAGTGCTGTTAATGGGAGAGTAATTTTTCTTGGGAAAGATACTGCAGTGGTTTATCATTTTGTTTTTCATTTCAGTGTCTACCTGTTTTTATACAATCTTAGAGCTTAGTGATGGAATTCTTTGCATCTTTGTTAGTTTCAGATCTTTATTCCAAGTGGGAATGTTATACCCACTTATAGCAGAAATGTATCAAAAATCTATTTATTAGGGTTAAGCCTTTCTAAAGATAAAAATAGCAATAAAATATTATCAGATTTATAAAAAAATTGATGCAACATTTTCAACTGCATGGTTAGATAACCTGGCCTCTTTTGGTATCTTTTAGTCTAATTATATCACCAAGTCAAGATTGAGGTCATCCACAAAGGATGCTTTCTGTTAGTCCAGGTTGCTTCTTCAATATCTTAATATTGTTGTCATAGCTACTTAAACTGGGTAACAGCTGGGCTCATCTTAAAAATACCTAAGAAGTGTTAGCTTCTTTCTACAGACCAATGTTTCATGTAGGCGATAGTTTTAAAGCATAATTTATGTTTTCAAATCTTCATGACTTATTAATATCTGCTTTGTTTCATGAGTACAATATTGAGATGCATGATAAGAGGGAACAAATGAGATAATTCAAAGAATTGGAGTAAAAGACATTATCAGGGAAAATATGACAAGGAGTGAAAGATGCAAGAATCATATAGCAAGAGAAAAAGAAGACAGCTCTATTGTTCTAATGGTGACTTCAGAATATAGAAGCAAATGAGGTTATGGGCAAGAGGGATAGGAATAAATGGGTTAAAAGTTGCACCAATTGAAGGGAACATTTGTATTAATAAGATCACATATCCATTTAAGTATATTAATTATTGATATATCTATGCCACAGTGATAGGAATAAACTAGAATTTAAGCTGAGAGCAAAGTTTTATTTGGGCAGCTAGGTAGTGCAGTAGTGGAATCAGATAGACTCTTCTTCCTTAGTTCAAATCTGGTCTTAGACACTTACTAGCCACATAATCATGGGCAAGTTACTTTTTAACTATTTTTATTTCTTTTCTACATTACATGTCTGTACAATTTCCAAACATTGTTTTCTGACATTCTGCAATCCTTTCCCTTCCTAAAGATGACAGGTAACAAGAAATATGTTCTACGTGTGTTATTATAGAACAAATTTTCCATCTTCATCATGCTATGGAGAAGTTACATATCATTTACATGAGAAAAATACATGGAAGAAATAAAGTGAAAAATGGCAAGATTCAGTCTACATTGAGACTACACCATTTATTTCTATAGAGGTGTATAGCTTTTTTTTTTTGTCATGAATCCCTCTGACTTATCCTGGACTTTTTCATTGCAGATAATAATTTAGTCATTCATGGTGGATTATTGTACTAATTTATTACTATTATTAGGTACAAAGACATCCTGATTCTGCTTGCTTCAGTTTTCTTCACTTCATATTAAGTATTTCTAGGCTTTTTTAATCATCTTGCTTGTTATTTCTTATGGCACAATAGTATTCCATTGCAATGCTATAACAAAACTTGTTTTGCCATTCTCCAATTGATGGACATCCTTTCAGTTTCCAACTCTTTGTCTCCACAAAAAGAACTGCTATAATTTTTTTTTTTTATGAGTAAGTCCTTTCTCTCCACTTTTGTTCTCTTTGGGATACAGAACGAGTAGGGATATTGCTAGGTCAAAGTGTATATATATATATATATATATATATATATATATATATATATATATACCATTACATGACCCTTTGGGCATGGATTCATATTGTTATCCAGAAATTATATCAGTTCAATGCTCTACCAACAGTGTATGTGTCCCAGTTTTTCCAGCTCCCCTCCAACATTTATTCTTTTCCCTTTTTGTTCTATTAGCCATACTAATAGAAATGAGGTAGCATCTCAGAGCTGTTTTAATTTGTGTTTCTCTAATTCATATTGATTTGAACACTTTTTTATATGACTAAACACAGTTTTAATTTCATCATCTGAGAATTGCTTTTTCATATCCTTGACCATGTATCAACTGGGGAGTGCTTTATTTTCTTATACGTTTGATTCTTATATTTATATAGTTGAGAAATGAAGACTTTGCCATACACTTGCTATAAATTATTTTCCCCCATTTGTTGTTTCCCTTCAAATCTTGATTACGTTGGTTTTGTTTGTGCAAAATCTTTTTAACTTAATGAAGTCAAAGTTATCCATTTTGCATCTCATAATGTTTTCTATCTCTTGTTCAGACATAAATCCTTCCTTTATTCATAGATCTGACAGATAAACTATTCCACATGTCTCTGATTTGTTGATTTGCTTTACCCTTTTTTTTCTAAATGAGTTATTTATTTTTAACTTTGGTTTGTGGTTTAAGTGTTTCTCTGTATCTAGGTCCTGATAAGTATAAATATATTTGTTATGTTTATATGTTATATTAATAGAGTAAAATAAACACCATACATGTAATTTTGTTACACATATGACATTGCATGCATGATGACACACTTGGCAATATTACATATATGTGAGTGTCCCCCTATATAGAAGAAAAAGGATCCTGTTCCTTGCGTTTTCCTGCTCTTCATAATACATATATTCTTTCCAAAGTAACCCTAAATACCTCTTTCCCTGTAAATCTATTTTGAATTCTAAGGTCCTTTGTGGGTCCAAGTGTTCTAATGAGGATTAACTAATAATAGCTCTTGAGATTAGCAAAAAGTAGGGGCCAAAACTGACACGACTGTAAATCCTGGAAGAAAACAATTTTAAAAATCCATGTAGAGAATCCAAACTAGAATGGAAAAAGTATCGCAGGTGTAAACATTGTACCGTATAAGCAGCTCATATTCACATGCAAGAAACAATGAAGAAGATACCAGTAATGTGATATAAGAACAAAAAGGGAGGGAGGCCAATGAGGTAGAGGAGAATCAAGGATAAGAGTTGGTCATTCTGTTCTCCAACAATACTCAGGAAATATCTAATGACGTGTAGGGAGGTACCCACATTTATTTTACTTTACGCATGTAAATTCTAGGGAAGGCATAGGCAGGAGTCATATAGCATAAAAAGGTGATTGCATATTATGAATCTAGATAGAGGGAATGCAAAGCCATTGAAGCATCTAATTACTGAAGGCTCCAAGATTCAGCCACTCACTCTGGATAGAAATACTGGAATCATTTGAGCTGCTTTCCTTCCTATTAATAATAATAACTTACATTCTTATAGATTTAAGTACTGTGCCAAGCATTTCACAAATATTATCTCATTTGATCCTCACAACAACCCTGGGATGTAGATGCTATATTTTTCCCATTTTGTGGATGAGGAAAACTGAGACAGAACTCAAATGACTTGCCCTGAGTCATACTGTTATAGTGTTTGAGGTAGGTTTTGATTTCAGCTGGTTATCTCTTTTCTTTCCTTCTAGTTCCCTTTCCAATTCAGTCTACATATTTCAATACTTTTCACTTTCTTTTGTAAAAAGATTTTTTTTTCTTTTGCTCCAACCTGTGATTTTCTTATTGTAGGGAAGGCTCACTTAGAAAATTCTCTCAAAGAAAATCAATCACTGCTCTGCAGCTTAGTGTTTGAGAGTGGCCGTAGTCAGGTAAATTATTGTAAAACACTTTAACCAGCTGAATCCCCTTTTCAAAAACCTAAAATTGCTCCCTTTTGCTTATATCTTCAAACTCTTTGTCTCCTATCTAATTTTTCAAGGTCTCCATAATCTTGCCAACCAAATTCCTGGCTCTTTTCCAAAATGGTTTTGCAGCAGTGAAGGCGGGTTCTATATCCTTTCCCCATCTATTATTATTTTTCTTTTATATTATGTCAAGAAATGCTTTTCTCATTGTTTTTCTCTGAAATTCAAATTTACAGACTCACAACAGTTCATAGTTGGTTTGACCCCCACAGACTAACCAGAAGAGCCCAGATTTGAGTAAGAATCTCTTCTATACCATCTCCAAATACCCGATTAACCTTCATTTAGGGAACTATCATATCATAGCTTCCAATGCAGCCTGTTTCATTTTGGACTACAATACTTTCATTCCAAGTCTGATTCTTCATAAGCCCATTCAAATTTTCTTGTCAAAGATACTGGGTGGTTTGTCATTGCCTTCCCCAGCTAATTTTACAGATGAAGAAACTGAGGCAAACAAGGGTAAGTGACTTATTTAAAGTCACACAGTTAACAAGGGTTTGAAGCTGTTTTTAAATTCAGGTCTTTCCTATTCCAGACTTGGTGCTCTCTGTCTACCATGCCACCCAGCTGCCCTTCATTTTTACTATGCATTTATTATAATAATTCAGCATCTGACTTGTACAGTGTGTTTCTAGTTCTGCTCTCTGAGTTCAAAGAAAATAAACCAGATATTTCTTCCATATGACACGTTTTCAAGTAATTGAAGACAGGAATGAACTCTTCTCCAAGTTTTATATTATCTTGGTCCAACACCTTCAGTTCCTTCAATACATTCTTAGATGTTGGATATTTGTACCCTTTTCTCAGCCTCATAAACCTTCTTTAGAATGTTCAAAATCAATAATGCATCCCCTAAAATGTTACTTCTAGACCTACAAAAATCCATATGTGACCTGACAAGGATAGAGGAGAGTAGACATGTTCATTTCAGGACACTATTCTTTCCTTAATGTAATCTAAAATAGTAATAGTATATTGATGTCATGATATTGTATTATTGCCTAATATAGAACTCTCAGTTTGCTAAAACTCCTGCTTATCATCTCTTGTAGCACAATAGTATTCCATTACAATCATACACCCCAACTTGTTCCACCATTCCCCAACTGATATGAACCCCTCAATTTCCAATTCTTTGCCACTACAAAGAGATCTCCAATAGATTTTTTGGGGATACAAATAGATCACTTTCCCTTTCTTTGATCCAGGTGGGATACAGAATTAGTAGTGGTATTGTTGGGTCAAAGAATATGCATAATTGTGGAGCCTTTTGGGGCTAGTTTCAAATTGCTCTTCAGAATGGTTGGATCAAATCACAACTCCACCAACAGTGCATTAGTGTCCCAATTTTCCCATATCCTCTCAAATATTTATTCTGTTACATTGGCCAATCTATTACTTGTGAAATGGTACTTCAGAGTTTTAATTTTCATTTCGCTAATAAAAATGATTCAGAACATTTTATGTGACTCTTGATGGATGATTTCTTCTTCTGAAAACTGTCTATTCAAATCCTTTGACCATTTATTAATTGAAGAATGACGTTTTATACATTTGAATTAGTTTTCTATGTAGTTGAGAAATGAGAACTTTATTAGAGATATTTCCTGTGAATTTTCCCCTACTTTTCTGTTTTCTTTCTAATCTTGGTTCCTTTGGTTTTGTTTGTAGGAAAACATTTTAATCTAATATAATCAAAAGCATAATTTTTATATCCTCTAACTCTATCTCTTGTTTGATCCTAATTTCATGCCTTATTCATAAATAGGACAGGTAAACTTTTCCATGCTCCCCTAATTCGCTTATGGTATCACCCTTTATGTTGAAATCATGTATTCATGTAGATACAGTGCAAGATATTGGTCTGTACCCAGCCTCTGCCATACCATTTTCCAATTTTTCAAACATTTTTGTCAAATGATGATTTTTTAATTTGAAAAGATTGGAACTTTTGATTTATCAGACACTAAATTACTATGTTCAGTTATTGCTAGATACTCTGTACCTCATCTATGCCAATGTATTTCTTATCTAGTACCAAATTGTTTTGATGATTACTGCTTTGTACTATAGTTTGAGATCCGTTCCTTTAGGCTACCTTCATTTATTTTTTTTCATTGAATTTCTTAATATTCTTGACTTTTTCTTCTTCCATATGAATTCTGTTATCTTGTGTGAGATTTAAAATTGTTGAGGTCTTAAACTGTAGTGAGTTAAAATGGTGGAAGATATAAATTGTGATAGATATAAGAGAGTGAGTAAATTTGACCGCAGAAAATATGTTTCACTACAGTGACTTGGTTTTTAAATCAAATATAAGGTGGTCGCCAGGGAAATATTCCCAATTATTCAAATACCCATGCCAACTGGGTTTTATAGAGATTTTTAATTAATAATATAATAAGGAATTAGAGAAAGAGAGAAAGAGTAGGAAAGGAATAATTATGAAGGGCCTCAAGCCAATATGGCCTAGACCTGAGTCTTAAGAGAGAGAATCAGTCAGTCAGTCTTTTAACATTCACCAAAAGGTCTGCCTAAACAAGGATTCTAGTGACACCAGGCCAGCTCCATCTCAGCTGACTTCACCAGAGAGCCTTCCAGCCAGAGATTGTTCCAAAGGGCCTCTCTCCAGAGCCTCCAGAGGGACAGAGTCCCCTCAGAGGAGCTCCAGCGAGACCTCCTTAGAGATTGTCCTCCAAGAGCTTCCCTTCTCCAGAGCCTCTCTCAAGAGATTCTTCCCAAGCGATCCTCGTCAGAGATCCTCCAAAAGGATTTCTCCAAAGGGATATACTCAAGAGATTCTGCTTTTTCTTATATAGGGGTTTTTCTCCCATGTCACCTCCCCTAAGTCCCTACATCTACCAATCACTGTAGACACTTTCCAAAGGACTGCCCATCTGAATTCCTGCTAAGTCGACAAATCTCCTCAGTAAGTCTGAACCAGTGAAAACACAGCTGAGTCAACTAATCTCATTAAGACAAAACTTGCCCTACCCTTTTAGGTAACTAGCATCTCATTGTATCAATTCTAAAAACAGGCCTGGCTCAAAGAACTCCTTGCCCCACCATAAGAATGGATCCAAGTACTTTCTTTGTTTAGCAAGGAGTTTTTTTTTTTCCCCCCTAAAGCAGTCTTAAGTACGGTTGGAGTAGAGGTCCTCCCATTTCTGATCCTGGCAAGTTCTCACATCAAAATGGGGAATGTTTCTCAGTAGGGAATTTGTTCCAATTAAGAGTTCCCCAATGGGGAAATTTTTAACATTCACAAGTCTGAGAGATTTCAAGATTTACACTTGTCAAGCTCCATGAAGTAATTTTAGGGCAGTTTTCTTGGCATTTTACTGAATAAGTACATAATTTTAGGTAAAATAATAATTTTTATCATTTTTCTCAACCTAACAATAGACAAGTAATATTTTCCCAGTTGTTTATATCTGACTTTATTTATGTGAAAAATGTTTTGTAATTGAGTTCAAACACTTTCTGGGTTTCTCTTGACAAGCAGATTGTAAAGTATTTCATATTTTCTACCACTAACTTAATAGGAATTTCTTTTTCTATCTCATGTTCCTAGGCTTTTTTGGGATAGTGTATCAAAACTCTAATGATTTATATGGATTTATCTTATACCCTGAAAATATGCTAAATTTTCTATTTTATCCAATTTTTATTTGATTCTCTAAACATGCCATGATGTCATCTGTAAAGTGATAGATTTTTTCTTCATTGCCTATTCTATTTCCTTTAATTTCTCTTCTTATTGTTTTAGCTAATATTCAGGTTAATTTTGAAACCTTTTGCACTATATCTATTACTTTACATGGTTAAACAGAAATCCAGAGGATTTCTAAAGGCCAGGGGGGACAATGATGTGATTAAAAAATTACTGGCATGCAAAAACCCAAGTAGGTATATCATATACATAGATTTCTTTAACAGGCTTTGGACAGATATCTTTAATGTGTTCGTTGTGACAAACAAGGAGTTTTTTACCCATTGGCTCTTCTTGATTCCTTAGAGACTCTTTTAATTTCACTAAATAAGAAAAGAACTCCTAGTAACAGCTGTAAAAAAATCAACAAAAAAAAACTTTGCAAAATTTGCAGCAAGACAAGGACCTAAACATGTGTTGAATTAATTTCTCAGTCTTAGAGGAAGATAATGTCCAACTTGGCTATGGCGAGGTGAGGGATTTTTGGGCTACAAAACTTGATTCATGTTATAAATGAGCAGATTTCCTCTAAAAACCCCAGTGTGCTTACAGACTGGGCTCACTAAACCATATTTACATTTAGTACATGGTAAAGCCTATCTCATTGTAGAATAGCAATTTAAAGTTCTTTTCCCTCAAAGTGTGAATCCTCATTAATCAGCATAAGAAGGTTATTTCAATGCTTGAATTACCTTTACTTTTTTCTAGAGACAAAATCTGATTGTGGTTCTGTTACAAGGGAATCACTTTAAAAGACTGATATGTATTGAAACAAAATATATTGAATATCTCCAGTGTACTCAGTACTGTTTTAGGCACTAGAGACTACTGTTAAAGTCCTTAAAAAGATAAGGGACGAGTTGTTGAGGGTCCCTTCCCCATTAGGCACCATTTTTGAACAGGAAGAGATACTCACAAATTGGTAAAATGATGTTTTGTAAGAATTTCTTCTGGATCCTAAAAGATGTTGCATAATGACAATCTATTCAAATAAGGCAACGATATATAAGATGTCAAAGAAGTTTTTACTGCCTAACAGCATTGAGCCCACTGGAGATACTCAATACATTTTGTTTAAAAACTACAATAGAATTTTGTCTCCTGATAGCAGAAGGTCAAACTTCAAGCAATACTATTCAATAAAAGGTGAGAGGAGAAGGGAGAAAGGCATAATAGAGAAAAGAAAGGCATAATATCTGGAATTTGTGATGTAGTAATAGTTATTGACAGTAGCACTTTGGTAGTATTCTACTAATTGGTTAAACAATATCCCATAAAAAAGCCTACATTAAAAGAATATCCTTAACTACTTATAGTCGTGCCCATTTTCTGGAGCAGCCATCATCTGGGGACAAATGGGAAATGAGTTGTGCTGACTATCAATATGAGATAGTCATCAGAGCCCCTTTGGTATGCATAACAAGGAAGGTCTACATCTTAATGTATGTTAAGTGTTGCAACCTCAAGTGCACATTAATATATCCTGTGTGCTCTTTTTGGCACTAATCAGATTTAGTTTTGTGCTTCATTGGCCCTGTGCAATGGCTCTTTTTGTATTCTTTGTCCTGGAATCAGACAGAATAATTAAGCAAAGTCCAATAAATATTTTTAAAGAATTAGTGGCATCATTTTTATAGTCTCAAGCATTTGGGGCATGCATTGACATTATAGCAAATGTATTTTAAACATATATTATTGCTAAATCAAAAAAAATAAAGAAAATCTTAATACTGGTCACATTTGCTTCATAAATAAAAAGGAGAGAAAAATAAAAGACTGAAATAGTATATTGAACATTCAAGAAAAATATAATAATAAAAGTGTTTTAAAATTCAAAAATGTAGCTTATAATCATTGACTCACTGTGTCAGCTAAGAAAAGATAGAATACAAGGCTTTCTCACCAAAAATGAGATCCATTTCCTCTTCATATCTGGGCATGATCCACTGTAAGTACAAGCAAATGAATTTTACAAGGTAACAGTTTTTTTTTTAAATAAAGAACAGTAGTACAAATATGTAGGTATCAACATCCCCAAATTTCTTAATAGCCCAATTAATTACAATAGCAAACATACCAACTATCATATTTCACATGAGTTGCTATATGGCATTTTTAAAAGTCTATGAACTGGTGGATATTTGTCACAATTTTCACAAACATAGCAAATCTTTCAACCTTGGTAAACATATTTAAATAAAGTAAAACTCATTTGGATCTAAAACATTATCAAGAAATCTAGATATTGTTACAAAAATGTGGCAGAGGAGTCTAGGAATAACTCAAACCTCAAACCTAAAGTGAGCTGAAGAGTTATAAATGAGTGGTGCTCCAGGGGTACTATATGCCCAGGGATTAACTTCCCAGCTCTTTGGTATGAGACTGTGATGTCCCATCTGTTCTCATTTTTATAAATGTGGGAGGTGGGGATTATAATTTGTATTTCACTTCAGCTACTAAAATGGACCTTACCTCCTATTAGGGGCAGGCAAAATGACCAGAGATTGTTAAAAAAAATTCTAAAAATCATGTCTAAAGACCCCTTAAAATCAATTTGAGATATTTATCTCATTAAATTTTCCAAAGGTTGTTATACAATTGTAACCAGTTCTGATGAAGTCCATCTATCCTCTATGTGACAATTTACAAAGTCAAAAATAGAAAAGCTCTTTTTATGTGGGTTTATTCAATAATATTTGTTCAGTATAGGTATAGGGGAAAAACAAACAGAATATAACAGTAGTTTAAACCCAGTATATTAAAACAATTCAGTGTAACAGAATAGTATTGAGTGCATTAATATATGAACTTAAAACCAACAGTTAAATTTTAAACAAAACAATCAGTAAAATGCAATAAAATACAGAGATTTTTATAACACATTGGAGTCTGAAATACCTTAAAAATTTAACCTCCAGTGTCTTTAAAGTTCCTTGTTTTTTTTTTTAATTTAATTATCCATTTAGATGCCTATTGTCAGAAGGCAGAAAATTGGTAAGGGGTAGGCAATGGGGGTTAAATGACCTGCCCAGGACCACACCTCCAGGAAGTATCTGAGTCCACATTAGAACCCAGTACTTCCCCTCTCTAGGCCTGGCTCTCAATCCACTTAGCCACTGAGGCACTGAGCTGCTTCCCCATAGTCAGGGTGGGTTTTAGGAATCTCAAATTGGGCCAAAGAATTGCAGGGAGTTGAAATTCTCTCCTGACTCTCTGAGAGAATTACAGGAAGTAAATTTAAAGATTCCTCAGGAACTTCCAATGATAAAGAACCATCTGGGGTGATAAATAAAAGGACCAGTGTACTCAAAAGATACTCTTTTAAAGTCATTCTTGTAAGTTCCTGTTTGGAAAAGTCTCTTCCTTCTCTTTGTTCTCCCCCTCTGTGAACCCCTGCCCCCAGTCCATATGGAGGCTAATTGTAGCCTAAAAAAAGGACACCCACATTTTTACCAGGTTTTTGATCCTGAAGAAATTGGGGCAGCTACCAGGAAGGCCTGGGGTGATCTGGCTCAGAGGCTGGAGATCAGTTGGGCTGGGTCCTGGTGGGTCAGGATTGGGAGAGCTATCTGGGTCAAACAGGTCTGGATTGCAGGAGCGCAGAAGCAGGTAGCAGGAACCAGGCTACAGGCAAGCAGGCAGGAGTGAGCTGAGTCAAGAGGCTTTGCTAAAAAGTCCTGGAGAAACATGACTTAGAAATCATTTATCTGGGATATCTTTAAAAAAAGAGAGAGAGTTTTTCTCTCATCCCCTTTGGTCACCAGACTGTAAAAGTTAAATTTAGTCTCTACTGATAAAAAATATTTTATTTTTAGAGGTTTATTAAAGATTATTAGAAATCAAAGATACAAATTAATAAGCCACATGCCTAGGGCTAATTAGCCCATTCACAGACTTATTACTACATGTTGCAATGTTTCAAGTTGAGGAAGAGAGAGAGGCCAAAGTAGGCATTGAAGCCAGTTTAAATGCAAACTCTGTTCTCACCCAGGTTGGGCCTCAGGTGAGATTATAGGGAATTCTGGGTAGTACCAAGAAATTCTAGGGAGTGATGTCTGGGGTTTAAATTTCCATTTTTACAGTTCCAAGGCAGAAGAGTGGTAAGGGCTAGGCAATGGGGGTTAAATGACTTGCCCAGGGTAACACAGATGGGGAGTGTCTGAGGCCAAATTTGAACCTAGGACCTCTCATCTCTAGTCCAAGCTCTCAATCCACTGAGCTAACCTAGCTGCCCCCAGGAGCCCTTACTTTTTAAAAATGTTTGTCCCAAAGAGTATCATGGTTTCTATTAGCAACAGATATTAAGATATGTTTGTGCATTTATCCATCCATCCATTTGTTCATTTATCTATCCTTCTAGTCAGTCATCTAGTCTAAACCTCATAATTTTGCAAGATAATGAACTTAAATCTTGGAAATTAAGTGAATTTCCATTTCTATTATTAGTGTCAACATCAGGATTCTCACTCAGATCCCTTGTCTCCTCTAATTTCAGGCAATATCAGCTTTATAACATTGCCTCCATTTTTCTCTAACCCTTGTAGAGCAATTTTAGTAAGGTATTTTGAACAGAAGTTAGGTTATAACGAAATGGGATGAGTGGGCAGGAAGAAAAAGAGCTGTCTTTTTTCCATGGTTTAACTGTGAAGGAGGGAGAAATACAAAAGGATAATGAGAGCATGGAAGGATCAAGTGAGTGTCTTTGTTTTTGTTTTATTTTAGGGATGAGGGTGAGTGGGTATGCATATAGATAGGAGAGAATGAGTCAGTAGAATGAAGACTAAATACCAGAGAAGAAAGTTGATGGAGGGATAAGAATACTTGAAAAATGGAAAGCCTTGACCTCAAAGGTGCAGAGAGACCTTATCAAGTTGAAGGCATGTCTCTGTTCAAAAATGTCATAAAGGGAAGTTGTATTATGGTCAAGAGTTTTGTTGTATAGAATGATAAGGATGGGAGTAGAAGAGAGAACTAATAATAGGCAACCTAGATTTTTGGAATATCTTAGGAACAAGATCCTGTGTTGAGACCTCACCTTGCTTGTTCAGTGCCTGAAGAAGGGATGGTACTTCTCTTTGTCAAGGTCAATGTGTCTATTTTTGCCTTTAATTCTCTCTCTTTATTGTCTTCTCCTACTGTACCCTTTCTGGCATCCTGACCTTAAATTGTTAATTTTTTCTTAATCCTTTGACTCCCATGGTGCCTATAGGTACTCCACATCATCAACAATAACAAGGAATCATTTAAAAGTTATTCTGTTCCCTTGCTATTCCCTCAAGCTATTTTCTTGTCTTTCTCCTATCACAATGGAATTCATAGAAAGACAAATTCTAACTAACCCTCTGTCTACAATTCCTTGCCTCAACCTTTTGTAATCTGTCTCAACATCATCATCAGGAGATTGAAATCTCTTCCTTTCCCTTACTCTTTCTCTTTCTCTTTCACTTTCACTTTCTCTTTCTCTTTCTCTTCCTCTTCCTCTTTCTCTTTCCTTTTCTCTCTTTCTCTCTCTCTTTCTCTTTCTCTTTCTCTTTCTCTTTCTCTTTCCCTTTCTCTCTTTCTCTCTCTCTTTCTCTCTATCTCTGCCTCTCTGTTCTGTCTCTGTTTCTGTCTCTCTTTGTCTATCTGACTTTCTGTCTCTGTCTCTGTCTCTCTCTGTCTGTCTCTTCCTTTCCCTTTCTCTTTCCCTTTCCCTTTCTCTTTCTCTTTCTTTTTCCCTTTTGCTCTCTCTTTCTCTCTATCTCTGCCTCTGTTCTGTCTCTGTCTATTTCTATCTCTCTTTGTCTATCTGTCTCTCTGTCTCTTTCTCTGTCTCACTCTGTCTGTCTCTGTCTTTCTCTCCATTATATTGATGTCTATTGTCTCAAGGAGTAAGAAAACACATCAGGCATCACACTCAATGAAGCATAGATAATGAATTGGTGACAAAATATTTAAATGTAAATATTTACAGTTTTCAAAAATGGAGCACAGCTCTGAGGGCAGAAATAATGAAAACAATAAAATAGTTAATTCTCTTGTTCTAATTTCTTGTAATTATCTATGTGATATCTAAACAAACTTAATTCCATCATTAATAGGTAAATTAATTGTTTCTTTCAAAGGTTTATAGATTTTTTGGTAAGGGAAGAGACCTTAGGGAACATTTAGCTTAATCCTTTCATTCAGCAAATAAAAGATAGTGAGCATTAGAAAGCCTTTCTGATTTACTCAAAATTATACAAACTTTAGAAGAAACAGAATGCTAGCCTGGACATCTAAATATGTAAAGAAAGAAAGAATAAAAATGTTTAATTGAATATTTTGCGGCTTGTAAGTATACTCTAACAAGAGAATATTCTAAACATCTTGTAGGTACTACTAACCTTAAAATAAAAGTTAATTTCACTAATATATTGCTTAAGTACTGCATCTGAAATTTTATCAGTTCAGAGAAATCCTAGAGAAGTCATGGGGAGTTTCCCCAGGCATCTAGAGGACAAGTTAATTGTCCAAGGTTATGTAGCAACTAATAACCATTGGAGGCAAAACTATTACTGGTTTTACTGACACTAAGCTGAGAACTTAGTTCACTATGCTATGTTTCCTTTCATTTCTATTATGCATCCCAAAATATTTATGTTCATTAACAAAACATAAAACATGAAATGTGTGTATGTATTTGCAGGACATAACATGAAAGGTTGGATATTAGGAAACAGTCATGAAAATACTACACCATGTTCAGGGGAAAATGTGTTGAATCTTGCTTTTATAGAAATAAGGCTTTGGATTCTTTGTTAATTCCTTATCAAAGAACTTCAATTTTCATAATCTTAGCTTATAAATTTTTATTGCCATACATAGTTCTGCAAAATAAAATATAGAATGAATGAAAAGAAATTAGAGGGAGATTAAATCTCATCATGAACAAAAGGTTTTGTAGCCCAAGTGTTGTACTCAAAATTCCCACATGCTTACATTTATGATGAACAGAGATTCTGCTGCATTTATTATCAGGCTTTAAGTTTTCTAGATCAAATCAATTTTCCTTAGTATGATTGTAGCTTGGTCCTTTTTTCTTCAAAGATTAATTCCTACTAAGTATTTCTGTACAATTATGGAAGGGAAAGAAGGCAGGAAAGCAGGCATGAAGGAAAGACAGGAAGGAGTTAGGTAAATGAGAAGAAGGGAGAAGTGGGAGGGAAAAAAAGAAAGAAATAAAAAAGGAAAGAAAGAAAGAAAGAAAGAAAGAAAGAAAGAAAGAAAGAAAGAAAGAAAGAAAGAAAGAAAGAAAGAAAGAGAGAGAAAGAGAGAAAGAGAGAAAGAGAGAGAGAAAGAAAGAAAGAAAGAAAAAAGAAAGAAGGAAGGAAAGAAAGAAAGAAAGAAAGAAAGAAAGAAAGAAAGAAAGAAAAAGGGAAAGAAAGAAAGAAAGAAGGAAGGGAAGAAAGAAAGAAAGAAAGAAAGAAAGAAAGAAAGAAAGAAAGAAAGAAAGAAAGAAAGAAAGAAAGAAAGAAAGAAAGAAAGAAAGAAAGAAAGAAAGAAAGAAAGAAAGAAAGAAAGAAAGAAAGAAAAAAGAAGGAAAAAATGGAAGGAAGAAAGGAAGAGAAAGAAAGAAAAAGGAAGGAAGGAAGGAAGGAAGACAAAGATGGGGAAAAAATGGAAGGGAAAAATAATCACAAAATTGTGATTTTTAAAGGACAGGCAGAACTGCTTCATATGATGATTCCACTGAGTCATAGAAATCACCTCTTTGGAATTTGGAAAATAATCAGACTGTTATGACTGATAGTTCAATTTGTAGGAACTAGTTTGATGAATTGGATGAGTTTTAATTAGGGATATTCATTTGTATGCCAAACAAATACTCTATTGATAACTTTAAAAATATCTGAATATGATCCTAGATTTTGAAATTCGCCTCAAAAGAGCTTGGGAAAATACATATATTTAAAAGTTGATTCCACATTCAAATCCACAAAAATAAGTTGCTGGCACCAAAATTTCTGTTTAAGAAATTTTTTAAAGACAGTCGAATGTAACAATAAAGTGTAAGTATTTCTCTGGTGAACTCCTTAAGAAGAGAACTTGAGTTTTTAGCATCAGCAATCTAGGTAATGCAAATCACCCCACAAAATAATTAATAAGGTTAGCAAATGATCATAATAACAGTTCCTAAAAATGTAATTAGTCAAAGTTAAACAATGTAAGTACTTTAATAGAATCCATATGTTTGCATTTTAATGCTTTTAGAACTTGAAATGTCGAACTAGAAATATTTGCTGAAATCATACACACAGGTGTGTGTG
Source organism: Monodelphis domestica (assembly GCF_027887165.1). NCBI lineage: Eukaryota > Metazoa > Chordata > Mammalia > Didelphimorphia > Didelphidae > Monodelphis > Monodelphis domestica. The sequence continues at coordinate 23,268,821 of NC_077234.1, forward strand.
TGTGTGGGGGGGGGTGTATCAGGTCAAAAGTCCTTTTGATCTATACTGAATGCTATCCTTCATATACAAGCTTCTTGCAATGCTTTACTCAACAAGCAACCTCCCAATCCAGGATTCCCTACATGATTCCAAACCTTTTTTTTTTTCTTATTTGCAATTACTTACCTGTGTATAAATTGATTATTTATAGTAAAATGGAACTACCTTAAAGCAATGACATTTTGTTTTCCTTTTGCATTCTTATCACTAGAATCTTGCATAATGGCTAGTACAAAGTAATTGATTAATAAGTACTTATTGAGTTATTCATTAGGAATTTTAAAAGTGAATGGAATCAAATGTATTTAAAAGTTTATTTGTGACATCTGACTTCTGTGTAATTCCTCAATGCAAAGTAGTGGATGATAGAGTAAACTGTTCTATGAATAATACTTCTAATCACTTGAGAATATTTAATCAACACCATATTCCACATAAAAACACTTCATCTTTAAGGAAACAACCTAAAAGGGCCACTTTCTAAATTCCTCAATTCTCCAGGTCACTTTATAAATGATCAAGACATGTGGCAATATGAGTACAGCTGAAGCTAATTATGATGTACTGACTAATTTCACCAGACAAGTACAGCAATTCTGATGAATATTAATTTTTTGAGACAGAAATTTTGGCAAGAGGAGTGACTTTCTGCATGGCTAGCATACATCACAGGGTACTACAAGGTTGATCAACCCTTCCTTATGTCTTCATGGTGTGTTTCAAATTAAGATTATAATATCCATCTCCAAAATACTTTGAGAACCTAAATCACTGACCACTGAAAATTGCTAATTATTGCTCCTTATTAATGGTCTTTTTTGTTTTGAAACTCACTGAATAAAAACCATACATTCATTATATTTGTTGTACTAATGAAGAAAACAATTAAAATAAATGACATTGGAAAATGTGTCTGAGTATTTGCAATTAAATGAAAATTTGTGAATAAAATGTTCATACATTGATATATAATTCAAAGAAATTCAGCATTCTCCTGGATAATGAAATAGTCATATTTTTATCAGTGTATTAGGCTTAAATTAAAGAAAAAGTCCCAAACTGCAAGAAAAAAAGAAACAAAATAATCAAACCAATAAAACAGACTTCAGGAAAATGTTACTAGCATAAAGTCAGATTTCTTTGATTTATTCACAATAGCAAGATTGTCAGAAAATAAGTTATATGTGTTTTCCACTGTATGCATTAATCACAATCACTCCTGCTTCCCTAAGTGCAACTTTCATAATGGTATAGTTTCACTAGATTTAACTATAGTAATATAGAGTTTCTTGGTTTAGGGAAGTTATATTTTAGATTTGGGGGATAAAGGTTGCTTGGGTGAAGAAAATTGAAACTGAATACTGCCCCAAGGGCAATTTTCTATCTTCTAAACATGAAATCACATTTTAAAGGAAATTATATATACATGTATGTGTATGTATGTGTTATATATTTCAAACATTTGTATCTTCATGCACACATGAATTATATTTTCATGTTTACTCATACATATTCATTCATGAATAGAAATAATCATTTACATGTAATCATTGCATCCATATCAGCATAGTTATACATTATAAACATAAGTCTTCATAGACATAAAGGACATATTTATCATATATGTTGAACTACAGATATACATATGCATTGTCCTATGATATCATTTTGGAGATGAAGAAACTGAGACTCAGAGATGCTAATTGAATTATGATTTTTATTCATAGAAGACATTTCCAGAGCCAAGAAACCACCATTTTGGAAGTTTATTGTAAAAAAAAAAATATATATATATATATATATATATATGTACATATATATATATCCCATGAGAGCTGATAAAAATATTGTATTGTGAATTTCCAAATGTAAAATGATGAGGTTAACAAGATGACCTTTACAATGTTTTCTCATTATCTTATGACCTCATGAACATCCATGACAGAATGGCTGGACTTCAAAATAGTTGTGACATAAAAATTCATCATCCTTAGAGCAAACCAGCAGTGGGTTTCTTAATAGATAGCTAGGCAATTGCATTTCCAACATGACATCCATAACTGAGACCAAACTTGAAGTCTTTTTAGCATGTAGGAAAAATTGGGCATCCTTGGCAAAGCCTTCAAGATTAAAAGGTACTTCCATTCCATGAGTAAAAGGTCCAGAAATACCTTAGTGGAGGTTACTCTAATCGAATTAATTTTTAAAATCGTGTCCATCATTTAGACTGAAAATTGTCACGAAAATATTGTTAAATGTTGCTGTCTTTGCTATTGGGGGTAATAGCATAGAGTGAGCTGGTTATAAGGAGATGTCATGCTTAAAATCAGTACTTTCTATTCGTTTGATTGAGAATTTTCAGAAAGACAGGAAGGATTGATCTGGTTTAGAACACTCTGAAGAAAAACAGTTTTATTAGTGGCAGTTTGGAAGATCTGAATTTTCTGCAGCAGGAATAACTTTCACTGCCTAAGCAGAACCTATTGATCCAAAAGGAGAGGAGATCCTGGGGGGATAATTTGGCCACACAGGTAAGTTGATGAGCAGCCTGTTACAGTGGTGTTCTTTGGGATTTCTCTTTTCTGATGTTGAAGGGAAATGGTGCCAAACATCAAGGTCACCTTCTCAAAGAACTGGTGAAAAAAGGGGGAAAAAAGAGAAAACCACAGAAAATATTGGTGAGAGTTAGTCTCATGCAGAGAACTAGTATCTTGGGCCAGAAATTAAGGAGAAGAAAAGGTAGGTATTCAGTAGCATAATAGCATCATCCAGAGATAGATTATATAGATCCATTAAAAAAGATTAAAGGTGACATTGAAGGAAAATCATAAAACTAGAGCTAGGGTAGACCAATGCCTTCATTTTATAAAAAATGAATTGAGAGCCTGGAGAAATGGAGTGACTGATCCATAATCAAAAACTAGCAAGTATTTTATGCAATCTTTCAATCCAGGTCTTCTGGATTCTAATCTCAGAGTTCTATCCTCTACATCTGACTATTGCAGCTCCTCAATCTATTAAGTCAGGAATTGAACCCATTGGCTTTCATAGTTTGTAGAATCAATTCCCTTCATTTTTTGAAAATCAAAATAAATATTTGTTTTCTCTTGCACTATGGCGCCTCTTCTTTTGCCCATGATGATTCATATTTCACTAACAGTGATTCAGCAATCATGACTATCAAATTCATTCAATAACAGAGGATGAGGTTCATCTTGTCCAGGTGACTCCATCTACTAAGGACAGATATTTGCTCTCTTATTTTCCTTAGGTATCAGTTTCCTATGAAACAGTTCTGATTTTGATTTTCCTGTAGAGGCATCTAAGAAGCATAATGAAATAAGCACTAGAACTGGAGTCAGTGAGTCCTGAGTTCAAATCCAATCTCACACATTTACTAGATTGACCAGGGCAAGCAACTTAACCTCTGTTGGCCATAGTTTAATTGGCTGTAAAACGAGGATAACTGCACCTACCTTTTAGACTTTTTACCATAATTAAATATTTCTAAAAAGCAACTATCATAGTGCATGTCCCAAAGTGGGTACTACATAAATACTCATTCCCTTTCCTCTCTCCTTTTATTTCTTTTCTCCTGTCTAAAATTCATCAGACAAGAGCCTTTCAAGAGGAGTAAGTATGATTTGTCTATATACCACATAATTAAAGAGAAAATCCAAACCAATTAATTGCATGATCTACTGAATCAATAAAGAAAAAGATCATGTTTTCACAGTCATACTAGAGCAGAATATACTGAAGCAAATTGATCAGAGTCTAATAAGGAATGTTCTACTGTTCATTTCCAAGTGGTATTTTTTGTTCCAAGGCACTTGCAAACCAAGAGAACAAGACTGAAAAAACAGACAGATTCTATACTTCAGAATTCCATAGTTGGGTTTGTTTGTTGTTGTTGTTGTTGTTGTTGTTTTGTATGCTGGGTTCTGTCATAAGAAAAACAGAATTGTCTCAGTTTTACAAAGTAGAAAAATCCAAGCACTATTCATTTATCTGTTTTGGTCATTAGTAAACATTTTGTTCTGCATTCAAATAGATTCACTAACTAGAGAAGTATTCACAATTATGTATTTTGGGTAAGAGTGACATGACTTGAGCAATTCATAGTTTGAAAATGTTAAATGCATAAAGGACTAAACTTGAAGAGAGTAAGAATAGTGCATTGTACATTTAAAAGGTACATGATCCTAGAAAAGTAATTTGATTTCTACTTGTCTCAGTTTTCACATTTGATAAAATAGAGACAATGATCACACCTTCTTTAGCATTGTAGTAATGACAGAAAATAAATTTATGTACAGTGATTTGCTGTCCTAATAAAAATCTATCCATGCCAGTATTATTACCTCTTCCCTCTCATCTTTTTTGGAGTTCAGATGGAGTTAAACATGGGTCAATTCATTATCCTAAATTCCTTTATATTTTTTGATGTATATACAATTGTATAGATGAATAAAATAGCTTTGAAAAGAAGATTAAAATAAATGGGATGGGGGCCTCTAGGTAGTTCAGTGGATAGAGATGTTCTAGGTCTAGAGATTGGAGGTTCAATGTTCAAATATGATCTCAGACATATTCTAGCTGTGTGAACCCAGACATGTCATTTGATCCCCTTTGCATATCCCTTACTCCTCTTCTGCTTGGAACCATTACATAGGAGTGATTCTGAGACAGAAGTTAAGGGTTTTAAAAAATTACAATCATTCTGTAATTGATGGTGGCAACAATCTGATCCTGAATTCTTTTTTCACAAATGTGCAAAAATCAGTTGATTTTTGAATGCTTCATTGTTGACATATTATTGGATCAGGTTTTAGAGATGTTTCTCGTTGGGGAACTTTTGATCCTGCTCTTAAATCTTAGTGTTTTTCATATTTCATTTGGAAATAAAATATTTTCTTGAAATCTGACAAATTTAATGTATGGTATCTCTGTCATCTTTTGCCATTGCTCAGTGTTTTGTTTATACATTTTTGTTATAATATATCTATAGTTTTCTAACCTGTTGATCTTATATTCTAAAAAATCTATTTATGAATGTGTTAATTTTTCTATAGCTGCTTTAGAGAAATAGATTTTGTATTTCATTAATATTTTATAGGTTTTTGCTATAATAGTAATTTGCAATTCTATGCTACCATTTTAGAATTGTGAAGGAGTACATTAATATTGGTATTGATTAGACATTAATTTATTTAACCATCTTTTGATTCAGATTTGATTGTAGGATTCCTGTAACTGTCATAATGTTTCTAGCCTTAACCTTCTTTTTTTCTATATTCATGATCAATGGCTTCCCTGAAGGAGACACAAGTATTTGTAGATATTACCTTTACCCATTGGTTCAATGTGACTTTTAAATTCAAGTTTGAAGCCTTTGGTCTGAATCTTACTTTGGAATATATTAAGAGTTTTATGCATTTATGTTCAAATGACATTTTGATACCATTAAAGAAATATTCTACAGGTTTAAAGGGCTCTTTAATGTGTTTTGGCAGAAATATGAGCTTGATGCCATCCATTTAAAACAAGTGATTAATAGTGTGTTTTGGTTCTTTAATTTGGTAACAATAATCAGTTCTACCTAGGAGGGAGGTTAATGGATTTTAAAGTAGAAAGAAGAATAATAAGCATAGACATTTTCCTAGAAAAATGTCAGGCTATATATCAATTGAAGCTTACTTTATTATGTGGGCTGTGTGTTTTAAATAGAGAACAGCTTTCCATGTAGAGATCCAATATCTTATCAGTTTCAATCTACTTGTATCTATTTGGGCTTTATGTGAATTGGCCAAAGTATAGAAGTGAATAAAAGACTTTGGGATAAAAATCATCAAAGACACTATATAGGTTATTGTGCTTTTGGTCACCTTGAAATATAATTACTGAGGCAATAACAAATTTCTCTTTATATCCTCTGGGACTTTTTGGAAAACTCTTTTTTCTCCTGTCAACATTGTATTTTTATAAGAATCTATAGATGCAGTCATCTCTCTGAATGGTACTGTTCAGTTTTTCATCATATTAACGTTGTGAATCCTTTTCATATCTCATTTGATCCAGCTTGGATTTTCATTATATTCAAAATCTTGAGACCATGTAGATGAACAGAACTTTCCCACATTCTCCTATTTATTTTTCTTTAGTTCAAGCCCTTCTGATTAAATTTTTGATGGATGTCATATATTTGGGGTTTAATGTGTCCTGTTCTGTTTTGGATCCATGTATTTATTATACCTTAAATTTTGGATAAAATTATTCAGCCTTCAATTCTTTCCATGTGTACTTGTGGGTTTGTCAGCTTTAATGGTGTATGCCATTTGAACTGAGACATCCCCAATAGATAAAGTATTAGCATTTCTGATTTATTAAATTATTGTACCTTCTTGTACTATATCAAGAATGAGCACCATTTCCATTGCTGTCCAATGTGTCAAGCTGTTCATCAATAGTTTTCAGTGAGGTCACCTTCCCCTTCTATTTCACAAGTTCCTAGAAGCAGTTTTATTACATAGGCTTGTAGTCTAACACTTTGAGTGATACCTTTAGAGGCAATTGATCAACATTTCAAGATTTTGGTGAGGTTTTTACAGCTGCCCCACTGGTCAGTGCTGTAGCCCACAAACTTCTCACTATACATTACTCTGGTTGACATCTCTTTAATTTAAGGCTCTATCTCTTCCCACTGCAACTTGAGCAGCAGGCTGGTTTTTGGAAAGTAGTAGTGTTTATATGAATAGATTTATGTATTCAGAATATCTGTAGTAATCATAGTGGTTGCAGTTGTAAGAAGAATAGCAGAGGCAGTAGGAAGAGTAGCAGAATAATAAAAATAGTCATAATAATAAATACAAAAAGACTCCAGTATGGACTCTGAAGACAGTATGGGGTAATAGAGAAAAAGCTGACCTTAAAGTGAAGTGATCCGGGTCCTAATATCACCTTGGATATTTTCTAAGTCTTCAATTTTGGTAAATTCACAAAATCTCTCATAACCTCAGTTTCCTGATCTATAAAATAGAGTCAACATTATTTATAATATCCTGCATTTTTATCTGAAAACTTTTACTAACAAATATTCACTAATAATTTTTTTAATCACTCACATTGATGGGACCAGTCCTATATACAAGGGTCTATTTAAGCATCCATCAATCAACATCCATCTGTCCTGCATTTTTTGTGATCCAAACGCTTATGATTTTTAGAGCATCAGGTTATATACAAAATCCGACCTTATGAATATGAGAGCTATTTAGTATCAATATAAACTATTTGCTGCCCCTCCTAAAGAAAGAAAATAACCACTTCAAATAAATTGGACTTCTTAAATGGAATTTTATTATGTACTGAAACCTGAATGGCCCCCAATCTCCCCACAAATTCTAATCTTACATCTATCAATTTAAGTTTTAAACTGGTAATAAATCTCCCCAGCGGGCCACTGTAGAACTTCTAGAGGACAAAGTGAAATTTGAATGAGAGTAAAATAGAGCCAAGATTATAGTTTTACAGAGAGTAGAAAGCTGATTGTGAATATGGAGATTTCATTAACTCTGCTTAACGGTTCACCTTGACACAGCACTAGCAAGTGGCATCTCATGCCAATGGAGCTGACAACCATCTGGGAGACATTCTGTATTAAAACTTCTGCCTTTTATTAGATCACAAGGAAACCAGTAATTACAATATATCTTGTTCACTCTTTCCAGAAGATGAATAAATCAAATCTTTTCTTTTAATATATTTTGCTGAGACAAAGCTTGGTTAAAATTAAGAAATGGAGAAAATGAACCCTAAATCTCACTTCTGTGCTTTTTATATGTCACTGTTCTTTAATTTTTGCATTTTACATGTTTACAAAAATAGGCCAAAATCAGAATAATTATTTCTATGTTTATAATTTCATTACTAGAAACTAGTCTTTACTGGCTCTTTAATATAGGAAGTATCTTCACAGAGATTCTCTTATAAATGATGACAACTTAAGGCTTTCTCCAGCCTCTAACTAAATGAATTAGGTACTTGGATATCCCTGTATACAGGGTCATTGCTGAACCTAAAACTCAATTACTGGTTAACAAATCTTTGAAAATATGGTCTCTTTTCATATATTAAATTGATCATTACAATTTCCAAAGTTAGTGTTTGGTAGTAAAGGAAGAGTTCAACAAATTAAAAAAATGTTGCAATAAATGAGAATGACTATGATTATATTGTTCTTTTAACAAATGGGGTTGTTTACTGATGGGTATATTCTTTCACAGGGTCTCTGATCTGCATAAATAATTTTTTCATGGTTTAAAAAATGGCTCAAGACACGTTTAAGCTATAGGAGCTTAACCCCAATTTTCTAGTAACTTACTGCTCTTCTGCCTTGGAACCAATACTTAGTATCAATTCTAAGAAAGAAGGGAAGGGTTTCTATTAAAAATAACTATTAAAATTACTAAATTCTTACTATGTGTTTTTCTGAGATTTGTCTGAGGATTGGAGATAAAAAGGAAACAAACAATTTTCACCCTTTTGAATTGAGGGAAATAACATGTAATAAATCAATAAGTACAAGATATACAAAATAGATGGAAGGCATTATTAGTAAATGGTGGATCCGGATGTCTTTCTGACAGAACATAGTATTTTATAGGAGTCCTATAAGAAGTAAAGGTTCTAAGACATTGAAGATTGGAAGAAGAATGGAGGTGTGAAAGTAACTGGAGTTTCCAAGACTATGCAAGTTCTAGCAGGTTTAACAATTTGAAAAGGATTTGAGCATAGGCTTAATGAATGATTATTTAACTGTTGTCTAAAGATAAACCTAGATAAGCTTATAGAAGCACATCCCCATATCAACCACATGGTGATGAATTATTCAGCACCTGGGAATCCCAAAGAATATGCAGCATGCATACTTAAAAATATGAGGGTTTGTATTCACAAAAGTAATTTGAATGTCCATGCAAATGAATGTACCCTCCATTGAAATATTGAGATATTTAAACAGTATTAAAATTTAGAAATCAGATTATTTGGGGAATAATTAAAAGATTTATGTTTGTCCCTTTTCTGACCTTGGATAAATAAATATTTTCTGGAGATTCTAAAAAGAAAAATACTTGAATACTTGTGTTCTATGGGTTTTTTAAACTTAAAATTTGAAAAAGAAGTGACTATGCATTAGATGAAATTATATTTGCTAAATGTACAACCTTAGAAAACAGAACTTTCACAATAAGTAAAAAAAAATTTAAAAAATCTCTTGAAATGATGTAATTTATATAAAGTGTACTGATAAGCATTCTTAATTGTCTGATATCACACACCAAAAACACCACACAAGAATACTCATGTGTTCAGTGCATGAATGTATGAATCATCCCTGACAGTAAGTCTTTCTTAACTACTGGACCCTACAAAAATCAGGAAAAAAGACTCAACATGACATTTAGACACAAATTAGAGTAGGTGACAGTTTTTGATATGATAAGAAAAGCATATAGACATTAAGCTAAAACCAATTCTTTCCTCCTGGAAACTTTCCTGGAGAAATAATCCAAAGCTGACCATTATATACACATATATACATATATATGTAATATACATATATGACAAAGAACTTAATCTTGTTTAGTAACCCACACTTAGATCTGTGAGACAAGAAAAGAGTGAGAGAAAATAAAGGGAGTGGGATTCCCAATGGGAAGTGAAATGGGCAGGACACAGAATAAAAAGGTGATAGATTACATGAACAAGAGCAGAAGATAAGTGTATACACACACAACACACATAAGTATATGAAAGAAATAAAACAATTGAAAAAGGATCATAAAGACTAAAGGAACAATGATCAATACCTCAAAAACTCACTATAGTTTTATGACAAAAAGGAAAATGAACTTTGAAAGGGAATTTTTTATTCCCTTTGTCTATTTTAAGTTAATCAATTAGGAACTTGAAGTACCCCTATTTAACAAAGAGAGTTCACACTTACATAGTCATTAACATTTAGTTAGCCCTAAAAGACTGGAAGCCCTGCCCACTGTGGGCAGTGCTAGGCAAATTGAGAGATTTTTGATTGGTTCCTGAGATGTGATAGACCAGCCCACAGTGAAAGGAAGGAGAAACCAGAGAGACAGGAAGTTGTATAATTGAAAATCTGTTACCCTAAAAAAGAACTACATTTCCTGGGAGCCCACTGACTTCCTGTCATTAAGTACTTCCTGTAGACAGACGATATTAGGAGGGGACATTGAGGGTTCTGACTCTGGGGCTTGAACACAAGGATGGTAAGTGTTGGGGTTTTGAAATGAATGTTTAGCCATGGGCACATGGTCTTTATTTTGTATCCTCTTTATTCCTTTATTTCTAATGATCATTAGTAAATCTCCTAAAATATAATATTTTATTATTGAGATTTAATTTTAATTTTTACAAAGTAACTCGAGAAAATTGCTTATAAAAGTCAACTGAGGCCATTCTTCATTCCTTCTACTGCTTTGGTGGCTCTTACTGAGGGAGGAATTCTGTGTTAGAGATTGATTCTGCATTGGTAAGACTTGTTGAAGAGACTACCAGGACTTGAGGGAACCTTTGTTAGAGTTGAGTTGGATTTCTTCTGATTAGCAATTATATGATATTTAGCTAGGCAATATTTTTTACCTCCTTCCTACATTTCCCTCTTTACTATCTCTACCTTGTTATAAGTAAAGCTACTAATCAACCTCCTGACTTAAGAGTTAATTTTATAAATTACAACAACTTCTTTTTAAGTCATAAATTTATTCAAACCATTTTAACCATTATTATATTTGACCACCCAATTTTAATTATTAAAGGGCAAAGATTAGTTAACAAAAAAGAATATCAGGTGATCAACCTAGAAGGTTTTGGACAAAAGCAGTAAACAGAAGAATGTTTCAAAAATAAATGAAACTTTTTAATAAAATTATTAATAAATTTGGGATAGAAATAGAACTCTGCAGAATTATGAAGCACAAATGGCATAGCAGGGGAAATATATGTATGCTGAAAAAACTATGGACAAGAATAACAGATTTGGAATACAAAAGTACTTCTGTGGAAGAAAAATAATGACAGAAAAATTAAAAAAGTAACTTTTTTAAAAAAATTTTAAACATTATTTTATTTGGTCATTTCCAAACATTATTCACTGGAAACAAAGATCATTTTCTTTTCCTCCCTCCCTCCCTCCCCCGCCTTTCCCTCTCCCATAGCCGACACACGATTCCACTAGTTATCACATGTTTTCTTGACTTGAACCCATTTCCCTGTTGTTAGTATTTGCATTAGAGTGTTCATTTAGAGTCTCTCCTCAGTCATATCCCCTCCACCCCTGTAGTCAAGCAGTTGCTTTTCATCAGTGTTTTTACTCCCACAGTTTATCCTCTGCTTGTGGATAGTATTTTTTAGATCCCTGCAGATTGTTCAGGGACATTGCATTGACACCAATGGAGAAGTCCACTAGCTTCAATTGTACCACAGTGTATCAGTGTCTGTGTACAATGTTTTCCTGGTTCTGCTCCTTTCACTCTGCACCACTTTCTGGAGGTTGTTCCAGTCTCCATGGAATTCCTCCACTTTATTATTCCTTTGAGCACAATAGTATTCCATCACCAACATATACCACAGTTTGTTCAGCCATTCCCCAATTTTGCTAAATAGTTTCTAGAGTATTAGCATTAATTATTCTTTAAATATATGATAGAATTCATTTATGAATCCATATGGCCCTGCAGAATTTTAATTTTGGAGTTCTTTGCTTACTTAATTTCTTTTTCTGAGATGAGATTATTTAAATATGCTATTTCCTCTTTTAGTAATTTGGGCAATTTATAGTTTTATAAACATTTATCATTTCACCAAGATGGTAGAATTATTGATATGTAATTGGGCAAAATAGTTTCTAATAAATGCTTAAATTTCTTCTTCATTGGTGGTAAATTCACCTTTTTCATTTTAAATACTAGTAATTTTATTTTATTTTTTAATAAATTAATCAATGTTTTTTCATAAAACCTACTCATAATGCTATTTATTAGTGCAATAGATCTCTTATTTTCAATTTTATTAATTTCTCTTTTGATTTTTAGAATTTACAATTTGGTCTTTAATTAGGGAGTTTAATTTTTTTTCTTTTCTACTTCATTTTAGTTGCAATTCCAATTCAATGCTTTTCCACTATTTTATTAATATAAGCATTCAAAGATTTATTTTTTTTTTTACCTAAGTACCACTTTGGCTGTAACGCATAAATTTTGATATGTTTTTTTTCCTCATTGTCATTAACTTAATGAAATGATTGATTGTTTCTGTATTTTTTCTTTGACTCATTCCTATTTTAGAATTAGATTATTTTGTTTCCAATAAATTTTTAGCTATTTTTTCCATGGACCCTTACTGATTATAATTTTTATTGCATTATAACCTGAAAATGCTGCATTTATTAATTCTCCTTTTCTGCATTTGTTTATGATGTTTTTATGCCCTAGTACATGGCCAGTCTTTGTGTATTTACTATGTATTATTGAAAAGACAGTATATTCCTTTCTTAACCAATTCAATTTTCTCCAGAGATCTATTAAAACTAACTTTTTGAAAATTTCATTCATTTCCTTTACTTCTTTCTTGCTTATTTTTAGTTAGATTTATCTAGTTCTAATAGGGGGAGGCTGAGATTCCCCCACTATTATTCTTTTATTGTCTATTTCCTCCAGAAGTTCATTTAATTTCTCTTTTACAAATTTCAAGGCAATACATATATACTTAATATTAATATTATTTTATTGTTGATAATTCCTTATATCAAGATGTAATTTTTTACTTATGTCTTTTAATTAGATCTATTTTTGCTTCAGCATTGTCTGAGATCATGATTTCTTCTCCTGCTTTTTTCACTTCATTTAAAGCTACATCCCTTTACCTTCACTCTGTGTGTATCTCCTTGCCTCAAATCTGTTCCTCCTAATATATATATATATATTAGGATGCTAGTTTTTAATCCATTCTGTTTTTCACTTCCATATTCTGGTTGAATTAATCCCATCCACATTCACAGTTCTGATTACCACTTGCGTATTTCCCTGCATCTTATTTTCAGTTTCAATCTTGCTTTTTCTCTCTCCTTTCACTCTGTCCCTCCCTCTCAATGTTTTGCTTTTAATCACCACTCCAATGCCCAGTCCTTTATATTACTTCCTTTCCCCATCACTACCCCAGTCTTATTACCCATTCTACTTCTCTGTAGGGAAAAATGGGATTCTACACCCAATAAGAGTGGTTATTTCTTTTCTCAGCAAATTCTTATGAGAGTAAGTTTTACACATTACTCATCCCCATCCTCATTCTTCTTTCTCCTATAATGTGTTGAGGTGAGGGTGTGTGTGTGTGTGTGTGTGTGTGTGTGTGTGTGTGTGTGTGTGTGTGCGCGCATGTGTGAATCTCTTTGGGTGATATAATCTCTCATTCTACTTCTCTCTTCCCCCCTTTATTTAGTGAAATTCTCTTATTCACCCCTTCCTATGATTTTCCCCTCAATTCTCTCATAGAGATTCTCCATATAGCTACCAGGTTTGCTAGAAGCATTTCTCAGATTTTTTGCATTTTCTGGGTACCAGTCCATCACTTACTCCCTGATGCTTACCACATAGCTGGTCCATCCATAGTTTTCTCTTTTAAACCAGTTTTTATACTTAGGTGAATATAAGCATACTTTTTTTTTTTACCTAGTAGTACACATTTACCTTTGTGTTTACTGGAAAGTTTTGATTTTTCAGAGATCTTGGCATTCTAAGATTTTGAACACATAAGATTTCTGGGAGAACATTTGTGTTGAAAAGATGATCATATTTTATAATTCAGGGAGGGGAAGATAACACAAAATGGAAAAAAATCATGGCTAATATCATCTTCCTATCCCCAATATGGTCCACAGAACATCAAAAACTCTTAAAGTATATATTTGCTCTCACACATCTTTATGCTTTTTATCATTTACTATAATAAATAAAATATTCTTCTATTTATATTTAAAGGTTAAGCTTATGTCTGGCTTGGAAATATATCCCCAAAGGGCACAATCAAGTATTCTATTTTGTTTTTTCTTTTAATGAAGAGATGCTTAAATATGATCTACATCAAATTCAAAAAGGTTCATCTTCAAAAAACTCCTAAGGTGCAAAAAGGCAACCAAACATAGTGCATTCCTTCAACATGGACCTATTCCCATTTAAACACAATAAACTCCAAACCTGCTCAGAGGGAATGCCTTTCCTCACCTCTTCACTACACCAGCACACAAATACCAAAGATCCATCAGAAAGCAACCCAAGTTTAGTTCTCTGTTTGCTAATGCAAAATTGTTCCCTGTGACCAATCTTGATATCAACTTTTTGAAGTCAGGGCCCATTTTGGTGGGTCAAATCCAGTCCTCATAAAAAGTAAATGTCTGGTTTTTTTTTTTCCCCTGGGTGGCCCATGGACCATTAAGGGATTTCTGTGTCCATTGTTTAAATCTGAATCAGGTCAGACACAATATTCTCAATGACTGGCTAGGTAAGGTCTTCCCTAAAGACCTGCCGCCATGGCTTTTCTGCCTCAGAATCGGCAGGCACCTCCACTCCGTAGCACTGCAAGGTGAGATAGAGCGCTGCCATGGCTATGTGTGGGGCTGGGTAGCGAAGGCACAACACTCCATGGTAGCTGTCCCACAGCAGTGCCCAGGCTACCAGGGTTAGGTCAACCAGGCACAGACTTCTTTGTGCTAGGTTTGCTCTGGGGTGTGGGTCCTCCCTGCCAGCTTGGACAGAGGCTCAGTGTCTCATTCTGGACTTATAACAGACTGGCACACTGTGACCTAAATTGAAGCTTGGGGCATCACTAAAGCCTTGAGTACTGGCTTTGGTCCTTCTCCTGTGCTTAAATGGGTCATGCGCCATGCCCTGTGCTAGGGCTTGGGGGCTCATTGTAGGCAAGAGTTAGCATTTGGAACTTCAAGAGGTAGGCATGGGATACTCTGCTGTCAGCCAAGGCAGGGTCTCAAGATTGGCTAATGCCTGGAGCAGGATGTGGGAAGGGGCAGTTTATATTCCTAGGTGCACTCGCTTTGCTTCTGGCTCCCCTGTCATCCCATTGAAATAGACCCTCTTTGGCTACCTTCCAAGTAGTCTTCTACAGAAGATTCTTCCTCTTCACGCCATACCCTTGTTGGTTCTCTCACTCCAGTATTCATTGTGAGGCATTATTTTGAAGATGGTTTGAGAGGATTCTCAGATTGATTCCAGTTTTTCATGGGATTCAGTCATCTTGGCTTAACCCTTTTTCCAGAAAAATTTCTTCCTAAAAATTGTCTGGGAACTACTCGTACTGCTTATGGAAATGATTTAAACTTCTTGTGTCTTAATTTCGTACAATGTGAAATTGAAAGGGTTTGCCTATATAATAATCTATGAGCCATTTGTATGTTCTAATTAATAAAAAATATTTAAGTATCCACTAATGATGATATAACTGTTAAAATTATATTAATCTGGAATGGGGAGCAAAGGTTATGGCACAAAGGAAGAAATATTGGATTTAGAGTCAGAAGTAAGGGTTCAAATTCCAATATTGCCAGATTTGTGGGAGCTCAAGCAAATGGCTTGAATTCTCTGAAATCCCAATTACTTTTTCTAAAGTGAGAGTACTAAACAAGATGACTTCTTTGGGTTGTTTTAGTCATGTTTTGTCTAAGCTTTAAAGCCATTTAAAAAATAGTGAGAGTTCAATGAAAGAAAACAAGTCTTGGCTTTGTTGAAGAGAAAAATTAGGGTAGGTTTTTATTTCCCCCGTTCACACCATACTATTGAGTCCTATTATTGTTCGTTTTGGGATTTTAAGACCTTCTTGACCTTGTGATCAGTTTTCTGAAATCAATCCACATATAGTTCCTGAATCTACTTATAGCCTCGGATTTAATATTTATGCAATTGCCATCTACCCTTCCCCCCCCCCCTACTTATTTCTCAGGCAAAGTCCTACTAGTAGTCTAGCCTATGTTTTGAATAAATCGTTCCATTTAATATACCTTTATATATTACCCATCATCTTCATTCTTCACCTCTTGCAGAGTGAAGTACCATGGGTACTCCACAATCTGATCCACTTCTTGGATTATTCTGCCATTAGCCCAGTGGTCCATAAATGAGGTTGTGTTGCCTTTTGTTTAAACTTCCCTGTCTCTACGGAGAGTAGTTTTACAATCTGTTATGTAAATTTCCTAAAAATCTAAAGTATATCCCAGAAGTAGTCAGCAGGAATCATTCAGACTTAGTTTTGGGGTCTTTCTTGGTTTCCTTTTTAAGCGAATATTTTCTGTTATGGAAAAGAATGAAAGTAGCACATGTGGGGTCATTGAAAATTGTATTATTTCTTCAAGTATTTGAAACACTAAAAATAAAATAGAATCATCCAATTCATGAGTTGTGTTCACTGTTTTTTTCCTGTGTCTTATCATTAGCCAGGGATAAGCTTTTCAATGAAATACATTCTCATCAGTCTTTCTCTGACAGAGCACTTTTATCAATTGCCTGCTGCACTTGTGTGTAATAGATCAGCGTGTGTGAACTTGACACTTTCATCACATTAGATATGACTCCCGTGGAAATGGTGTCTAGCCCAGTCACAAAAACTATATACCAAAATTACCGTGGGAGCATGGATTCTGAGAGTTCACTGGGAAGATAATTGAATAATGCTCTGTTCACCTTCAGAAACAAAATTCTATCAACATTTAGAAGTGAGCCCAGTAAACAATAGCATGGTCCTCTGTTTACTTGGCACTCTTGTAAGGATGATAAATTAAAGCAATGGATTTTTATGTGTTTTTTTCCTTCCTTTAAAAAAATTAAAAGTGAGGTGATGAAACAGAACTCATGAACTTCAGGTCATTAAGCAGCTTAAATGTTTAACTTGGAGCATGCATCTATACATGTAAGGTAAAAGCATGGGTCATAAGATCACAGATCTAGCATGTAAAGGGATTAAAGCAACCCTATAGTACACACCCTTCACTTTAGAAGGGAAAAAAGACAGAATTCAGTCCCAGAGAAGTAAAATAATTTGCCCAAGGACACAGAGATAGTAGCACAGGGAGGACAGATTTGAATAGGGAACTTCTGACTATGGAGACTGTGTTGTTTGTTCAGGAGTAAAAGGATTGCTCCTCCTTCCCTGAAAGACAAAAGTCACTGACTTTAATTGTGATATCAACATCTGTCTATGTAATTTATAAAATAAAAACATGTCTATGTTATTTTTATCTCCATTTTGCATATTGAGGCAGAAAGAAATTATGTGATGACCAGGGACACAGTTAACAAGTGTTGAAGATCAATTTGAAATCACATCCAAGTACAACACGATAGCTACTGTATCCACTAGATACCTCTACTTCTCTCTCTCTCTCTGTCTTTCTCTCCATCTCTCCCTCTCTCTTTATCTATATTTCCATCTATCCATTCTATTATTAATCTGTTATCTATTTATCCTTTTTTAAATTGCCTGGGATTACTGAGCATTCTTGATATTCCTTTTATGGAATTATGGCATAATAGGTACTTTTAAATTGGAAATGAGCTTAACAGCTCTCAAATGCAATCCATAAACAAAAATTAATCTCCACTGTCCTAGACATGGGAACTCTTCATCCACTGACTGCTTGGAGATGTCTAATGAGGAGAACTCAACTATCTCCCAAGGTAGCCATTTGATTTATAGATAAATAATTGTTAAAATGGTTTTACAGCTGTTTGGACTAAATTCACCTCAACATATTCCACTCTGCAGTTATTGGGTTGTTTGGGAACAATAACACCAAGTCTCACACTTACACCATAAGAAAACCTTTCAAATACATGAAGACAGCTATCATTCCCCTCCTCTCAAGTTTCTATCCTGAGGAGAAACATCCCAAATTCCTTTGAAGGTTTTTTATATGCCTTGAAAATTTGTCCCATCAACATTCTGACTTCCCTCTTCTAGTTTCACTTCCTTTTCTCAATACCATTCTCATTCACTCTACCCCTACCACTTCCCAGGAGGTAATAGAAATTGGGATGAATTTCAGCACAAGTCATGATTCTGGAAGAAAACAAGGTAACTGAATTTTTTTAGTGACTGTATTTTGAGTTATAGGGAGATGATTGCCTGATTATATTCCTTTATGACAATGATTTTACAGCTTCTAACAGTATAAAAGAGCAAAACCTCACTCAAAATGAATATTTAAATCTCAGAGATATTTTTCTTCTGAAATTAAGTATATTAATGCTTTTTATATGAAATGAAATTACATGAAATTTGAGCTAATTCCAGAAGCTTGTGTGATAAGAAAAAGTTTCACAGATTAAGGGAGACTCATCTTCTTGAGTTCATATATGGTCTCAGACACTTACTAAATTGTGTGATTCTAAGAAAGTCACTTAACTCTGTTTACCTAGGTTTTTCATCTATAAAATAAGAAAGAAATGACAAACTATTCCAGTATCTTTGCCAAGACAAATGCAAACTAAAATCACAAAAAGGTGGACACA